>NC_092822.1:36890000-37002500 GCF_023375885.2 Dermacentor andersoni | reverse complement strand
TCAAAAACATTTGTTCGACCAACGGCCCGTCTGTGAAGATCGCCTTTGATGATGATGTTTTTTTTAAACAATGGTACAAAGCCATTGAGGGGCATGTGCCAGGAACCGGAAGGTGTTATAACAAATGTGTGAATAAAACTACGAAATAAAGAGATTATACACCAAAATAAATGTCGCGTATTACGGTAGTTAAATTTACTTATTATGGCACTCTATTTGCCCGACCGGGTCAAGGTAGCATACTTCACCGGCAAGTTTTCCGGCTTAGCGTCTCTTTGCACGTCGTCAACGTGTCGGCATTAGTCAGTTACTCCAGTCTCTTGCAGAAATGCGATGTGCTAAGGGAAATCTGCTCAATTGCGAGTTTTTCCCGGTATATATATATATATATATATATATATATATATAATAACTTGATGAAGAATAAATATGTCTGGGAAGTGTCGAAGTGTCATCACGCTGACTCATGATCACCGCTGGTCGCGTCATACAGCAAGCATAACAGACGAATCTAACCGTGTATTTGGCTATGCCTGGCGTAACCTTAAGTTTACCCTTTTTCACGTAGAACTGCGAACGCATACGAAACGTTTGTTCTTCCCAAGCTGGAATACGCAAACGCAGTTTGGGACCGGCATCACAGAAACCGACAGAAAGCTCTTGAGTCCATTCAAAACCGCGCCATTAGATTGGCTTTTCGCTCATCATTCTCACTATCCTATCGTCTCCGAACTGAAACATAGAGCTTATCTTTTTTGCAGTCCTGAGTGGCGCCAAAAGACAGCGCGTCTGTCCCTCTACTACATGATTTATCACTCTTCTCTTGCCCTCTCTATTATCATACCTGCTTATCTTGTTTCGCTCAGCAAGTCATTCTCATGCTACCCGCCGTCTGCGCGGAGGACTGCACATCTCAACTCATTTATCGAAGGCTTCGCACAAATGTAACGACCCACATCTCACGTGACACTTCGCACCATGAGCATTTGAGGCATCAGCAAATAAATAAATAAATAAATAAATAAATAAATAAATAAAGAAGGAAAGAAAGAAAGAAGAAAAGATTAGAAAAGATAATACTTCTTTCTTTTCTTTTCACATAGATATAATGGAAGACAGCTCCGCATATGTTTCTATATGGCAGTAACCGAGCACCTGCGCTCCAAGTGAGACTAGAAAAGTACTACATCATCTGAGTCCAAAATAACGAACGAAACGGATTCACCAAAAGTTGTGCTTGTGGCGCGGGTAATCACTCGCAGCATGGAAAACAAGTTATCAATCTTTACAGCTTACTTCCCTCGCCTCTTGTCGCAGGTACACTTAAGTCTGTGCGTTTCGCGAGAAAAGAGAGAGAGAAAGACCGATAATCCAATTCTACAAAGCGACCTTATTCTTCCGCCGAAATACATTTCGCCTCGTCTAGATCGGGCACAAAAGATAGAAATCGCATCATGCCTATAATGCGATCCCAAGTCGTCAAACCCCGGCCCTCTAGGGACTGAAACCACCCTTCGTAATCAGTGACGTTGACTGCTGGTCCTTTCCGTTTTGCATTGCTTGAGAAACTCTATCTCAGACTAAGTATTATCACAGGTTCCTATTGGAAAATTACGTGGAGGGGGCATGCAAAAAATCGTTGCATCAATAACATGGAGCGAACGTTTTCGAGTTTTGCAGTACAAGTAATCAGTACATTATCAGCATAAGCAAAAAAAAAAAACATTGAATCCACTGGTCATGTTGGGTTAGTATTGATTAGGGTAGTAATTCCGGATACTAAAGCTTTGCTCAATGCGAGCGCTAAAGTAAGATCAGCGAAAACGAGACCTTTACTACCAATCAAACATCGTTATGCAATGGTTATAGAGTTAATAAAAGTAAGAAAAATAGGTAAACCCAATGTGAGAAGGTATAAAAACAATACGTGAAGTTCCTCCTTGAATGCATCGGGGTTTCGCAAATCAACCACTCTATCTGGAAGACCGCTCCAATAGGTCACAGCGCGTGGTAAAGCCGTAAAGAAATTGCTATTCTTCGGATGAACAGGCATTGGCAGCTTCGTGATTATGGAACGACGAGAAGTATGATGGGCATAAGCAAGCGGCATCGTAGAAGTGTTAATTATAACCATAAATTATGTTATGGAGGAGGCAGATTAGTGAAATGTTTCGACACGGCTCGGGAGACGGAAGTGGCCGTTTTGACTTCATTCGGTCAAACTTGAGCGTCGTTTGTAATCGCCAACAGTGAAACGCGTAGGACAGTTTGGTATTGCTTCCAGAGACTGTGTTAGGTATGCTTGGTGAGGTAACCATATGGATGATGCAAATACAAATTGAGGACAAATGAATGTTAGGTAGGTTAGCCTTCTTGTAGTTGACGGTGCACCCCGAAGATTTTATTGCAAATGACGAAGCGTACACGATGCTCATGTGATTACTTTTACGATATGGTTGGACCAAGATAAGTCTGGTGCCATAGGGATACCTAGACGTGTATATGAAGAAATTTCATTTGCAGAGTTTTTCTAAAGTGACTAGTTAAATGTGCACTTTGCGCGCCTACGGCTCAAAGTAACTAATTTACATTTATCAGTGTTTAGGGTCATCTACCAAGATAAGCACCAATTAGTGATCCTGTCAAGGTCCTCTTATAGGTTGTTGTGGACATTATCCCAGCAAATCTTACGACAAATTATACAGTCATTTGCGAATGATCTAATGTTTACTATGATTCCTTATGGTAAGTCGTTGATGAAGATTAAAAACAACAAAGGGCTTAAGACACTTCCCTCTGCATGGCATCGGCCAAGTCATTGCCGGCGTTCTAATGTCACTGTAGAGATTACTGTTGCACCAGCTGCCGCGGCGACGGTACCTTAGCTGAAGCGTACGAAGCAGTGAGTGACGTAACTACACTTTCGTACGAAAAAAGAACAACCCGCGTAGCAGCTGATTTGTGTTGTGACCGCGCTATGGGAAGGCCACTAATATTGAGGATTCCTGAAGAGCAGCGCGCATACGAGGTGCGGCGAATTTCTCATCTGTTTTGTCCACTCTTTCTAGATGCACGAAGTCGCGGGGTGTACAAACGTCCTAGGCTAATAATTAGGCAAAGTGCGTGTGAATGTCTAAACGTGAATGATTTGAACCTACGTCGCAACGCGCTCTTGTTCTCGATTATAGCTTCGCTGTCCAACCATTTTTCACAGAGCGAATAGGAGACCGTTCTTTTTTTCTGAGACAAAGCGTATTTCAAAAAAAAAAAAAGAAGATGCGAACACAATCAGACTAGGACGACTACGTACACGGTAGGTCGATAAACCAGCGAACAATTACGGTACGCAGGACCTCGTCTTATGTCTCTATGTGGTCTAAAGCAGGCACCATCCTCGGACTACTTTCTTACATGGTGGTTTTCAATGTAAATTTCGCAATGGATCGTAGCCTCGAGAATTATGAGTAAGCCTGCAAGGACTTGATGTAGAGAGTAAGTCTTTTAACTAACCATGCACCGGACGCTTAGTAGGAAACAATCGAAGCAAATAATCGATACTGCTTTCGTGTGACGAGAGCGCCACATTTCATGTTTGACACCGCGCGCGCGACTCGACTTTCCGCCTTTCCTACTTTTCGACTTTCCGACTATACGGCTCCACGCACCGCGGTATAAGCGCGTGACTCCGAGACCACGTGCCCGGTTCAGCTTTACGGATTCCGAAGCATTCCACGGAAGCGGCCTTTCCTTCACATCAGCACGTAATCGGTCAGGCGCCTTTGCTAGAGGAGCTCCGGCTCGGCAAAATTGTCCAAATTCCGTAAACCTTAATAGCTTACATCACCATCTCGGTTGCTGTATTTCCCCATTTCTCTTACAATTGTTCAAAGCTCACAGGTTGCGTAGAGAACTTAAGCGATTTCTTTTTCCTTTCCTCCGACTTTCCTATTTGAGTGTAGTATGCGTCGTATTTTTTAACTTTACCTTTGCTTATAAATTATTTTTCCGCATTTTTCAAAAATCCGAAGTTGTTCTTTCGCTTCGGAGAATGCAGGCAAGATCGACGGAACAGCGCTACGGGAAAGCATCGCTTTGAAAGGCACTTCATACGACTTCAGTAAGTCGGCGTTGGACTCGTAATCTTCTGGACGGAAGTGCAGCGAGCACACTATGCGATTTTTGGCTTTTTGCCAACGCGCTGTGGCAGAGCTACCGCACTTAACCACTTCGAATGGAGAGGATCACTCCTTGGCACACAGTGATAAGCAACGTTGGATTCGCCGCTGCAACTGCCCTTGGCGAAGTTCCGCGGCCCGTTCACACATCCCACGACATCATATGGACATGGAATTCTCGCTGCTTGTTCCAGATGCAAAGTTTCGCGAGCCAGCAGAACCAGCGCAGCGCGACGCGATAACGAAACAACTGAAACTTCAAAGCGCGCGGCGCAGAGTCGAGCGCACGGAGTCGAGCGAAAACGAAACCTTTCATCCACCCGTACTACTCAAGGGTAACGTTAAAATCTTATTTTTTATTAGAATGGAATAGAAGTAGACAAGTTAGCATTTTCTTCCGTCTTATAATCTAATGAAGTGATCTTTTTAATACGAGTAGTTGAGTACTAGTGACATAAATTATGGTGAGGAGTGCCTTCGTCATCGGCCTAGTACCGGAATGTCGCTGTGGGGTCTCAAATCGTGTCATGCATTTACCTCAATTTCTCGGTTACTAAAGCTCTGTTCGCGATTATATTGACGCCTTAGACGTTCTAGAGAATTGCTTTATCACTTTAACTTGACTTCATAGTAACGACCCTTTAAGCTCCCTTTGTAATATCACCTTTTGTTGGCAACTGCGAAGTCTTACTGTTTAATGCATTCATCTGCCACATTTCTGTTCATTAGTGCCTTGTCTCCTAAAAACAATTATTGTAAATTTTTCATGTTGTCATTGTTGTTTGTGTTAATTATTTTAGCCATCATGCATAGGAAGTCCGTTTTCAGATTCTCACAAACACCTCCTTCTGCATAGGCTTATGAAATTATACGCCATTGTTGTGCTTCACAAACTGATTTTAATTCCTTGCAAACGACGATTGCTTTTGTTCGAGTCGATAGATCACCTGGCATGCTTGTAGGTTATCTAAAAGAAACACCATTCTTGGACTAGATTTTAGAGCGATATTTTTAATGTAACTTTCAGATTACGCTTCATCTTTGCAAATGAAGAGTGCACCTATAAGGATTTCGTACAAAGAAAACGACTTTTATATAAATGTGCACATAATCTTGGCAGTAAATGATATCCGAAGTTAATATTCATTACTGCTTTCGTGCTACGCCAGCGCCTCCTCTCAGGTTTGACACACCGTGCAGTTCGACCTTTCGCGCATGCACTATGGTGTATGGAATGGGGCAGTGTCCCATCCGTACGGAAAAACAATGGGAGAACTGGGAACGCTTCTGCGATGACGCCACCAGGAAGGCGCTGCGATAGACCGGCGTGCCTAGCGCGCGAACTTTAAACATGTTTTGCAAAACTTCTTGCATATATAGACTAAAACGCTCTCAAAACACAAATGACATTCGTATGATTTGCAAAAAATAAATAATACAAACTGTTAGGATACTACAACAACGTCGTCTATGCTTTCACGATTCCGACCACAGTTCATGCAGTGTTCCTGATCGTCTGCTCAGCCAATGGCTCAGCATTTCGGTTGCAGAAGACAAGCACTCGTCTGCTCGTTCCGTTCGGTAAGCACGCATATGATTTTAGTATTTCGAAAGACACGAGGATGAAAAGCCCGGAGAGAGCACCTGCACTGTGACTGGTTGGTTGCACGGGATTCCTTTCATTTTGAATCAACCAGAAAAGCGGTCGCCAGGTTTAACTGAAGAGAAAAGAATACTGCTCTGGGACGAATGCAGCCGCTTACGTTTAGCTATTTCTCTCCGTAAAAGGGCGCCGAAGGGAAAGAACACAGTCAATGCTCTCAATGTGCCCGATTTAAAGCAGCCCCGCGTTGTGGCCGTTATGCAAGAACATCAAATGCACGCACACGCGCACACGCACGCACGCAGCCACACACACACACACGCACACGCACGCACACACGCGCACACGCACACGCACGCACACGCACGCGCACACGCACACGCACGCACACGCACGCGCACACGCACACGCACGCACACGCACGCACACACGCGCACGCGCACACGCACGCACACGCGCACACGCACACACACACACGCGCACACACACACGCGCACACACACACGCGCACACACACGCGCACACACACACACGCGCACACACACACGCGCACACACACGCGCACACACACACGCGCACACACACACGCGCACACACGCGCGCACACACACGCGCACACACGCGCGCACACACGCGCGCACACACGCACACACGCACACACGCACGCACACGCGCACACGCGCACACACAAAATTTGCAAACCCAGCGCTTGCCGTGCGCTGG
The DNA here is from genome assembly GCF_023375885.2 of Dermacentor andersoni. NCBI lineage: Eukaryota > Metazoa > Arthropoda > Arachnida > Ixodida > Ixodidae > Dermacentor > Dermacentor andersoni. The sequence goes on along the minus strand of NC_092822.1, from coordinate 36,995,999 downwards.
GTTTGCTGGGTTTGTGCGCCAACGCAGCGAGGAAAACCTCAGCACGCAATCGGCGAGCTGCAAGCGTACATGCATGACCTCCGCGACAACCATAACTGCCAATCCCGGAGGCCCTGTGTTGCACTATTAGTTTTCCTCTTGCCAGCAATGACTCCAGGCTGCAGCGACAGATGGCGCTGCAGTAGAACTGCGTGCTCCAGCACTCCCGGCCGTCATCGCAAAAAGAGGCACGTTTTCGAACGGGTGGATGTGTGATTTTCCCTTTATTAATAATTTATCTCCACCTTGCGGGTTTCCGCAGAACTATTATGACATACTACCCTACTCCAGTACACCATACATGGTGTACTGGAATAGGGTCGGAATGAAAGGAATGAAAGCACGTGACGCTGAGAACCCCGTGCGCAGTTCGGATACGGAGGCCGAAACTTCCCTAGAACGCGGCCGTTCCCTGATACCAGCGCGAAATCCGTGAGGCGCCTTTTGTACAGGAGCTCCGTCTCCGAAAAGGTGTGCGAATTCCGCGCGCCGGATTCCCGCCAGCCGAGGCAGTACTGCAGCCACGTTAGGCTTAACTTCCAGCGTATTCAGCGTCATGTCGCGTTCCGCTGCATTGTGGAACGTATTGAATTTAGGGAAAATCATCACTAAGTTAGATGCTGTAACCCGAGATTCATCATACGAGTGGTAGACCGAAGACAAATGCAGCCGTTCCCAAGAAGTTCCTTAATTAACTAAAGTTTATCAGTTATGTTCTTTGCCAATAATTTGCAGCCACATGTTGCTCTGCTGAATTGAAGGTAGCCAGTGCTAGAGGTGTATCCACTTTGTAGTTGTCACAAGGCTACCCTCCCTTTCAGCCTGTGTGTATATTTGTGTCGACCCTCCCGAGCGCCTTGTTGGCGCTGTCGGTATCTAAAAATAAATTAAATAAATTGAATAATATTACCATAATTTGACGCTAGTGCAGTGGTGCTCCATCCAACATTTGTCGGCATTCATAAGGCAAAGCTATAAGAGACTACCTTCCTGTATTATGAAACCAGGGTTCTCGGAGCTTAGAGCTATCACATGTGAACAGTGGCGTAGCTAGGTCGTCTGGCACACGGGGCCTATAGGTCTTCTTTCAATTCTGTGTATAGCTGACACAGACACTGTACTTGTGACATGAAGTCACACAACAACAAAATGATAAAGAGACGGTTAGCTAGGACTAGGAGAAAGATATTTTATTCAACACCGCGAAACTGATAAAAAAAACTAATGCAATGATTCAAAATTGATAAGTAGAACATTGTATACATATTGCCGATGCACAAACAATGGTGGGACATCCAGCCTTTTGAACTAAAGTAATGACGGGTAAGGACACATTTCCTTCACAAGTTGTTTTTCCGATACTTCGCTTCTGCAAACTCATTAATTACAGTAGTAAGGTTTATATTCTTTACGCGTTGTTTTTCTATGGTCAGTATCGCCAAGTTTGATAGCCTTTCATCACTCAAGGTGGAGCGCAGAGACGTTTTGATCAGCTTTTACTTGGAAAAAGTTCCTTTTGCATGATGCAGCTGACACGCAGATCGTGAGGAACAAGCGAAAGATAACGGTAAGATTAGGGAGGGACTCAAAGAAGTTCCATTTGGCGATAAATTCCAGGAACTCCAGGCAACGAGTCTGAATACGATCCAGGGAACCCCCTTCGCGACTTTTGACGGCCGCACTTATGCAACGCCGCTCTCAACGAACGCTTCGCCGTAAGCGCGAGCGCCGGTTACCCTCGTCGAACGCCCTCTTGCTGCTGTCTTTGTTCGCTGCGCGTTCTGAACGGAAGAGGGACCCAAGAGCCTCAACGCCTTACAACGCCTGACTATGTGTTGAGCGACGCCTGCTCCCAGCATGAACGCGCGGCACGAGTGCACCCCACATGAAACGTCCCGCTAAGGCGAGTAGTTTAGCGACCGTTTCGCGAATTGCATTTTAAAGCGAAAGCTTTAATGGTCGCGAACTTGCGATTTCGCCGTGGCCGTGCTCCGAGGAGGCACATGACGCCACACCGCGTTCCTCGTCGTTGCGCTCGCCTCCGCTCGCGTCGCCAGCTGCGTCGCATGCCTGATAGCATGTCGGAGGATTGAAAAGGAGAGCTCGCGTGCGCCGCAACCACAGTTGAGGCGGCAGGGTGGACGGCGACAATTCTGATAAGCAGGAGGAGGCCTGGAATCGATATCGGAACGAGATGAAGAGGAAACGAATCACCCAGGAAACAGACGAATAGCGCGCTCAACGACTGGCTAAACGCCGCAAGATAGCTAGACAACCAGACTAACCTGGACTTGCAATCAAGATTAACCAAGGCTAACCATGCTATGCCTTAGCTTTCGCTACGTATATCGTGGCATAGCCGAGCTAAGCTACAGCCAATTTTCCTAGCCCGCACATTCGTGCAATTATTTCGTGGGGTGTTGATAGAGCGGCCGCCGGCAATTCTGCGGCGCAACGCATCGGGTACATGAGCTCGGGCTACTGGATACCGGAGCATTCTTTGCCATTTGCGCCCAGTCAAGCCGGTGGAAAGAGGGGTGTCTTCAGACGTATATGAACCCCCCCCCCCCCCACTGGCCCCTCGCACCCGGGGCCCACGCCCCCTCCCCCCTTCGCCCCCCCCCCGGTGCTACGCCACTGCATATGCATCTGCTCGCACTTCCATAGGCTAAAATATTTCTAGCAGCAAAAACATTCGTTCGACTAACGGCCCGTCTGTGAAGATCGCCTGGGATGATGATGTTTGTAATTTTTTTAACAATGGTACAAAGCCATTGAGGTGCATATGCCAGGAACCGGACGGTGTTATAACAAATCTGTGAATAAAACTACGAAATAAAGAAATTATACACCAAATTAAATGTTGCGTGTTACAGTAGTTAAATTTACTTATTATGGCACTCTGTTTGCCCGACCGGCTTAGCGTAGCATACTTCACCGGCAAGTTTTCCGCCTTAGCGTCTCTATCCACGTCACGAACGTGTCGGCATTAGTCAGTTACTCCAGTTTCTTGCACAAATGCGATGTCCTAAAGGAAATCTCGCCAATTGCCGAGTTTTTCCCGGTATCTATGCATGATGATGATTCGATGTAGAATAAATATGTTTGTGAAGTGTCGAAGTGTGAGCACACAGACTCATGATCACAGCTGGTCGCATCATATAGTAAGCATAACAGATTAATCTAACCGTGTATTTGGCTATGCCCGGATTAACCTTAAGTTCACTCCTTTTCGCGTAGAACTGCGAACACATACGAAACATTTGTTCATCCCAGGCGGGAACACACTAACGCAGTTTGGGACCCGCGTCAGATTAGCCTACAGAAAGCTCTCGAGTCCATCCAAAACCGCGCCACTAGATTGGGTTTTTCGCGGATCATTCTCACTATTCTATTGTCTCCGAACGGAAACGTATAGCTTATCTTCCCAGTCTCGAGTTGCGCTGAAAAATGGCGCGCCTGTCCCTCTACTACATGTTTTATGACTCTTCTCTTGCCCTCTCGATTATCATACCTGCTTATCTCATTTCGGTCAGCAAGTCATTCTCATGCTGCATACCCGCCGTCAGCGCGGAATACTGCACATCTCAACTCATTCATGGAAGGCTTCGCACAAATGTAACGACCCCCAGCTCTCACGTAACACTTCGCACAAAGGGCATTTGAGGTATCAGCAAATAAATAAATAAATATTAAAAAAGGTAATAGTTTTTAGCACATAGATAATCGAGGACAGCTTCGCATATGTTCCTATATGGCAGTAGCCGAGCACTTGCGCTCCATGTGAGGCTAGAAAAGTACTACATAATCTGAGTCCAAAATCACGAAAGAAGCGGATTCACCAAAAGTTGTCCTTGTGGAGGGGCATGGAAAACAAGTTGCGGAAAACAAGTTATCAATCTTTACAGCTTACTTCCCTCACCTCTCGTCGCAAGTATACTTACGTCTGTGCGTTTCGCAAGAAAAAAAGAGAGAGAGACCAGTAACCTAATTCTACAAAGCGAACTCATTCTTCCACCGAAGTGCATTTCCCCTCGTTTAGGTCGTGCACAAAAGATGGAAATTAAGTTATGGGGTTTTACGTGCCAAAACCACTTTCTGATTATGAGGCACGCCGTAGTGGAGGACTCCGGAAATTTCGACCACCTGGGGTTCTTTAACGTGCACCTAAATCTAAGTACACGGGTGTTTTCGCATTTCGCCCCCATCGAAATGCGGCCGCCGTGGCCGGGATTCGATCCCGCGACCTCCTGCTCAGCAGCCCAACACCATAGCCACTGAGCAACCACGGCGGGTAAAAGATGGAAATCGCAACATGCCTATGAAGCGAACCCAATTCGTCAAACGCCGTACCTCTACGGCCTGAAACCACCTTTCCTGATCACTGACGTCGACTACTGGTCCTTTCCATTTCGCATTGCTTCGGATACTCTATCTGTGGGCAACTAATAAGGGAGTCTGTATCGACACTAGCGCTAACTTGTGAAAAAATTTGTTCCTCGTTAGTCGCTCCCTGTCTTTCTATTGCTCTACCTACTACTGTATAAGCAGGAATCTACCAAAGCCTACGTGCAGTCATGTATTTTCACGTGAGTACCACTCCCCTCTATAACGCATCTGGTCCGGCGGCTATAATAAATATATAAATAAATTATCCAACAAATAAATAATTAATACACATATCTAACTAAATAAATTCCAGCCTACCTAGTATTCTATGTCGTAGCTATCGTTGTCGTCCGATCTATTCGGTGGGCTTAGTGGAGGTGGTGCTTTGCTTAACCTGACGGAAAGAGAAGAAAACCCAAAAAGAAAAGATGCCCACTTTGTGTCCGTTTTTCTGTTGTTTGCTGTTCTATCTCACTTTTCTATTATTTTGCGTTTCTTGAAAAATCTATATGACTATGCCACAGTAGACGAAGAAAGCGTGACAGAGTCCCCAATCAGAGTTACGAAGGGGCCATCCGGAATGTAACAGCTTCCGTGATAATGTCGCTTCTTTTCCTTTATTTCTTTAAAGCCCGGAATGGAGTGGAAACAGAATAATGACTAGCTGCGAGTGAATGGAATGGCACTGGTATTGCGCCTAATTATGTCGGAATTTAATTAAATGAATTTGTTTCCGCAAATGTTTCTCAGTAGTTCTGATCATAGAGAAGTACCATGCGCACGCACGGGTGCGTAGATTTGTTCAGGCATTCCTGCCACATTTATGTGTTGGGGTTGTCGGTTTGCCAGCGCCATGGGCCTGGGACACGAGACCAAGCCTACACTACATGCCTTCACCTGTACCCGTGTTCTCCGGCTCTCGTATGGCGTGATTCCGTGCCAGGCCGCCTAGAACAAGAAGACTGCGCCTTGTCAAGGCTGTTTCCTTGCGGCACCAAGCGGGAATGTACAAGAACAAAGGAAGCATGCAGCGTTACTGTGCGGCTATTCTGGGAATAGGCATTGACTGCGACATTCGGCTCTGCAGAATTGAAAGGAATGGAAATATCCCACTACATCATTCGCCGAAACGGAATGGGAATGCAATTGACGGCAACACTCCGCCATCTCTTTCATGACAACCTCGTGTCCAGTTCGCACAGTACAAGCACCTTGCGCAGAAGCTTCTTAATGTCGACAGCAGCGCCAGAACACACAGCCTAGCGATAAGAGGAGGCAAGATGGGGAGGGACACGACTCAGGTGCGCGGCGACGCTTACGAGCATTGCCAAGCTTCGGCTTTGCACAGGGCTAAGATCAGCGTTTGACATTCAAATGAGCACCTCTTGGCGTCTGGATGGTCGTTCCTTTCTTTATTATTTTTTTATTTTGACACCCTATCAGCAGGTGTTGGCCGTAATGCTATGATCAATGAAACCGCAGGATGACAGCGCAGTACGATTTCGGTGGTACTCGTGAATACGACACCTCGTGTGCAACACGTCAGGAATCAGAAGCGATTTAGCGTTTCTCCGATGTGTCCCTTTATCAATGCAATTCGTCGACACACACATACCCGTTTGGGAGGAATGGCCCTTGCCATGACGTTTGCGCTGCCCACTTCGGAAGTTCATTCAGCGCCGTAGCGTCGGTGTAGCCCTGGGAGAACCCGGATGTTGAGGGGACAACCTGTTTGCCACGGCTTCTTCCGGTGCAGCTACTTCCGCTTCCGCCGACCACGGTACTCACGTAGGAAAAAACGTTATACTTACTCGGCTGTTTCGTCGCGCTGATAGGTGTAGGTTGGTCGTACGGTGTAGTATGGTGCAGCACGGTGTAGGTTGCCCGTACGCTGCCTGTCTCCTCTGCACCTTCAAAGCCGAGGGCAGCTGCTTTGGATGCGTAGCATATATAACATTTTCCTTTGGTTTCGCGTTCCGAGAGATTGCAGGGTCATCAACTTACCCTAGCAGACAAGTTTCTCAGGTTTGCGAACAAGTATGCGAGTTTTGTCCTGCAAGGGAAACAGGCAAGTCGTAGTGCCAGAGCAGAGTCTCGTCCAATGGCAGTTTGTATGCCGTCTTTAAGTCCACTTCCATGAAAAAAAAAAGCGTCAATATGAAGCTCTCTTGTACTTCTTTTTATGACCGGCATTGCCCCGTCACAGATAAATTGGATCCGAACTTGTAACTCTGCAGGTTGTGCCCGGGTAAGCAAAGTAAACATTCTCATAATGAATATTACAAATATAAGAAATGGTTCTTCTTAAGCGCCAAATTAAAGCCTGTTATTATGGGGAGCATCGTTTTCTTGCCTACCTGCTCAGCTCTCTGTTGAGAGTGACAGTATTGAATATAAATGACAAAACGTATTACCTCCGAGTAACCATTAACAGATTATCTGAGGCTTTTCGGCCTCCGTGTTCATTGCACCAGCAACACACGTATCAGCAAGTTAATCAGTCAATATATAATGCGCAGTCATAATTACCAGCCCATTTTCTTCCGTATAGTTCTTCCTCCCTCCCACGCGTGTATAAAAATAACCGCTAAATCCAACAATGCCAACAAAAAATCCAGCAGTACCAACAAAAATAAAAAATACTCTGAAGTCAAACCACATAAGCCATGAAAAATATGCAAGACGCCAGGCCGGTCATTATTAAGCTGCACTTCCACGACTGACGCAGAACTCACTCTTTCAGGGGCACCGAGCCTTAGTGTATGCCAGCCGTCTGCTATCGGCCCCTTCGCAAAAGGCAGTTTCGTTGTCTTGCACTCCGGCGAACTTGAGCACAGCAAACGCTAATCCAATAATAATAAAACGGTTTCCATGGGACTCACACATTCATTTTCCAGCGCAATGGCGCGGTTCGTCTTGCTTTCATTTTATTCTTTATAATTTCCAGAAGCCTGCACTTGAAGCATCCGTCAGCACTTTAACGTTACGCTCTTATTGGCGCTTGTCTGTCGAAACATGTTTGTGTCGAGTCTCTCTGTTTGTGCTGGTATGTGCACTTGGTTGCGAACTGGTTTGTTTCGTAGTTATTCATTGTTTTGCAGACGTAAACATTCTTTTAATTGACGTTAGTTCTTCTTGCGGTATTACTGTTTGTCTCCAAGGTGAGGATCGGTAACGAAAAGGTGCGGAGCTACAGAATAACCCTCCCTGAGGCGTAACCTGTTGTTTATAGTAAAAAAATTACCTAACCTTTATCTGGTTAACATTTTAATGAATTTTGTGTTTAACTCTCTGCGTCCTGGTCTATTTTCTTTCGTTCATTTGGAGGATTCGCCACAAGACATTAAGGTAATAAAAGTTTGAAGCTTTTAATCGACTATTTGCGTTATACTTCATGAGGATAATATTTTCTTTGCCGGCACCTTGTTTGATTTATGCAATCTTTGAGCCTTGCTTCATTTTCTGCATTTGATGCAACCCCAAGACTCGTATGTTGTCTCGAGCTTTCTTCCTCTCTGGCTTATTTGTATTATTTGTTTTCGCAAGAATATGCATTGCGTCAGATATTATATTTACATCTCAGTTTCACCTGCACTGTGAAGGCCACTCGCCTTGGGGGAAGAAAGAACTCTTTCTCACTGTTTCGGATTATTAAACGTTTGTTCTCTCTCTCACTCTTTTCCGTCGCAATAATAATGTTTTTTCTTTATTTTTGTTATTGTCATTAATATTGTGCACACTATTCAGTACCAACCCTTGCCACAGCTGCCGAAAGACTGGTTGACAGTATTGGACCCGTAATATTCAAGCACACTTTTGATTCAAGGAGAACGTCTGCATTTTGTTTCCTGGCTATGAACACTAGGTTCGTAAAAATACAATGAAATTTTATTTCTTAGACTTAGAAATGTTAGTATAATAATAATCGTTTATTCATTTGTTGAACGATCCGAAACCTAAAATTCTGAAATTTTGTACAGCGTATAAAAAATACTACACAGTTGAAACGTTAAATTCCCACGCATGAGTCAGAATTTTTGAGTCAGCAGGCTCTGCGTAGTGTAAAAGATACGTCGGGCATAGCAGAACTAAACACACTCTTTTTCGCACTGTGTTACGTTGCCAGAATGCCAAACGTCCCTCTCTTGTAAACTTTACATAACAGATCCTTGCTCTTTGGAAGATCTGTATTTGAGTAAACACTCCGAGGGTTACGCTGATATAAACTACAATAATTACAGCCGTGTGATTGATTCTTGCATGTGCTGCCTTTGAATGTCCTTTAGGGGACGTACGTACAGAGTAATACATGGCATCGCAAAAAAAAGTTGTTCGTCAGACTCAGGCAGGTAGGATAGTTGCATACCGCGCACTAGCCAGACCGAAGGTTTCCGACAATTTGGCATATTGTGCCTTTCGCGTAACTCGTCGCCGGCATGGACAACACGACAGGAGGCGAAGAGTCAAGGAATTCTCTTTATTAGCTTTATTTCGTTTCTCCATTCATATTTCTCTTTCCCTCAATGACAACCCTTCTAGGAGAGAAAAAAAAAATCACGCTTCACGACACGCCACCCTCCGCACAAGTAGATTTGTACAAATCTTCGTGAAAAGTCTTAAATACGGTGCGCCGAACACTTCCAAGACATAGTACTCATATATACATCTGATCTGTACACGACAACTCTACATCAGGGGGGGGAGAGAAAAACAACACGCAGGGCGTGCCACAACTTAGTCTTCTCGCACGCAAGTAGTTGGTTCAATACCTCTTGCATCGTCGAAATTGGTTCTTTTTTACCTGTGACTACACGATGAACAACATTTCGCCCGTGTACTCTCCGTATGCCTCCGAAGTAAAAGCCACTAGGAGCCGCCATCTTGTCCGTTTTGATATGAAACGCTTACGTCACGTAGCCACGCACTTGTATTTGACGAGTGTACTCTCCATGTGGCGCAAGCAGCGTTCTTCTTATGAGGTAAATCAAGCTCGCCCTCAAGGGTCATGAATCATTGCATCTAAATTACGGGAGAAAAGGGAACGGCCTAGTCCTAAATATATATTTCACATGATTGTTTGCATCTTTATTTTCTTCGGGCCTTTCCAAAGTTTCATTCTTTGTTGTTCTGGCCAGGATGTTAATCTGACCGTGACTTATCGTATTCTCAAAGAAATGATACTTATTCGAAGTGTGTTACCACGGTTCGAGACATTTCGTTGCTCATAACAAGGATCGGAACCAATTCACACCAGAAGTAAGTCGTTCACAGCCAAAGTGTCGACACTGAAGTCTACCTTTGTGGCGAGGAGATATAACTCTAAATGCTTCTTGAAAGCGAACAGCAAATGTACAGTGACAATATTGTTCATAAATAACGTAGTGCGCATTCGAAAACAGGGGACTAGGGTGCATGCAGGAAGCGTATGACACTAAACCACGCTCGTACGCTTCGCGGGAAGTGCACGACGTTTTTACACATGCGGGAAGAACGTGGATTTCGGTAGTTTTCGTTGTTGTCGCCGCAAAAAACGAAGCCGCACCGGACGCGCTTGCGAAGTAGATAAAAGCGATACAGTTATGACTCGTGTATGAAGCAACTTCGCGGCTTTTTCTGTCCGACTTGGACAGCCCAGATGCACCCAAACGCCGTCTGCGTCTCATAAACCGTAACGCTCAGACAAGAGTACTCATATACCCGGAGACGCTGGCGACATCTCTCAAACTTTGTGTTTCAGTAGCTTGGTGGAAGCACAGTTATCAGTTGTGTTGTGGTTTGAAATTCTCTGCGTCTAACAGGAAAAAGCAAAACGTGGGCGAACAAAGAAACATTTGGAGTGGACCGAATGTTGTGAAGAGGGTAGCTTTCTGTGTAAGGGCAAATACCTCGGTCTAAACGCCGACTCCAGACAGAGGCGTTTCGTTGTTCAGCTGATTATAATCACTTGAAGTTTCCATGTTCCACTGACAATTTTTTTCTAGTCTGGATTAAAGATAACATGTCTATATCAAGGTAATGTGTCTCAAGATGAGGGTGTGAACTACAACGCTAAATAAATGCAGTCGTGATTAGGTAGAGATGTTGCATTGAAGGTGTAACAAAAGATGCGTCTCATGCTTTAGACACTAAGGTTAGAGGCTTCTTCAGAAGTCTGTGTTGCTGACTGACCAAGCGCACAATATGAGCTTCAGAAGAAACATGCCTTCGAAATACGATATTGTGCCTTTACAATTAGCACGCATACACATCACAGCAGCCGTGCAGAAGTTGTACGAGCAGAAGATTAGTCACACGCTGTATGACACTGCGGAGCAATGACGCAATACTAAAATGCTGGCCTCTTGTACAGAACTCCGTCTAGGGATCAAAACAAACGTTCATCGTCTGGTCACAGATTTCTGTCATTCGAACGGCCCGAAAGCTGCTAGCGAGTTGAAATCCGTCTGTTGACCACATTTCCCCAGAGTGAACAATGCGTCTCACACCTATACCTTCGTGACGTCTACAAGTCCCGAAATCAGTTATACAATAGTAATACCAGGTGAACATCACGTGCCTATGAACCGTTGTGGCGGCTAGAAGGCCAAATTCTTGTTCGCAGACAGTTCCATAGATGCGACCACCACGTGCCCAAACCTGCACCGTCATCATTGTCAGGAGGCCGAAACGGCTGTCCTCAAAAAGTCTTCGTCGAGTGATCACCTTCCCTCTAGCGAACGTCGCGTGGCCCTCTCTACACAGTCGTGACGGCTAGAAGACCGAAGGCCTTGTCCCCGACGACAACCAGGGCCTCCGGTGAAGGCGACACCTCGCGCTTCCTCCGAGACGCTGCGCTGGTTGCGGATTTCTTGGTGCCCGATCCCTCATGGGCCTCCTTGAGGATGGCCATCTTGAGCTTGAGCATCATCTCCTTCTTCTTGCGGTCGCGAGCCTTCTCGAGGTGCCTCTTCCTTTCCTCCTTGGTCCAGTACTTGCCGGTCTTCAGCTCCGAGTGGTTGTCATCGTCAGTGGTCAGCCCGCTTCGCTCCTCGAGGATCTTCTGTTCGCGTTCCTTCAGCAGCTTCGTCCTGGCCGGCCGCCGGGTGATGTACCGCGTCCCGTCCGCCCTCCTCTTCACCTTCCACTGAGACTTGAGGTCTGTTTCCTCACCGCCAGGTTCGCCGGCGGCGGAGACGAATTGCTCCGCCTTCGTCGAAATCGTCGTCGTCGTCGTGGCGACGGAAGACGACTTGGTCGCGTGCACGCGACCGTTGCGTTTCGCCAGGGCTTCGCGGAAGAGGTGCTGTTGCAGCCACATGGTGTGCTGCAGGTTCTGCGGGTTCGTGTACATCGTGGGGTAGAGCGAGGCGTAGTCCGGCACCGACGAGCCGCGCCTGACGCACGCCGGCTCGCTGACCGTCTTGGGCAGACGCCGCGGCGACGTGGCGAAGTCCAGGTGACACCGACAGGACTCGCAGCTGGTCAAGCTCTGCATATCGGAGTCCCGCATCTGCAGTACGAGAAGACAAAGTCAAAGCTTTTTTTTCGTTTTACACAGAGAAACACTTCTGGTGGCAACACGGTTGGTTTCGCTTTTGCCGAAGTTTTGATTAACGAAGTTTTGATTATCAACAAGCCAAGAGTTGTTGGGGTCTCATTATTAACTACAGCGTGACAGCGCGACAAACGGCAAGGCAGAAACGAGCATACATAGCGCTGACTCTCAACTGCGCTTATTTCTCAGGATCACACCAACTCGCCCGGCTCGTATTTTTTATGTAATGGTTTGTTTACGTTGCCTAAATTATTTCTTTGTGTTACGCCGAATACCTGCATGGAGAGGTTGAGGACACGTATCTATTGTCCATTTATGGGCTATGAAACGCCTTGAGACGGCACCTACGACGATCAAGACGAAGAGATTGGAATGGCATTAGCTTCTGTCACTCCATCTCGCTTACAGCATTATGGTGTTAAACAAAGCCTTGTGCGCTGCTGGTGTGTTATACTGCACATTATCAACATAAAAGCTTTCCCGATTTATGTAGTGAACAACACAGAAGCAATCGTGTGTCAGCGTTTACGTCCACACTGTACCTGCGTCGACTTGTCCTCCGTGGGTCCCGTCCCATGTCCCGAGGACCCCGCAGCAGTGCCAGTCCTCGTAATGGCAGGCACGAAGGTATGCGTGGGCGTCGACACCGGGGCCCCCGCTAGTGACAGCAGAGAGCCGGACCTTCCGCCGAGCTCGAGTGTGGGCGGAGAAGCGGACGAGGATCCGCCCGTGTGGTACGCACTCGACCCACTGTCGGCCGCGTCCCACTTCTGGGGCGACGTGGGTAGCGCCGAGGAACCCTGGTGCAGCCACTGCTCGACCGAGACGGCCTTCTTGTCCAGGATGACCCTCTGGAACTCGTTGGCCAGAACGCTCATCTCGAGGTCATTGTCGGGCAGCGGGGTACCGACCTGAGTGGAAGCGAGGGGGTCTTTAACAACGAACGGAGTATTGGCACCAAATTTTTTTCGGGATTAAGTGGTCCACCAATGCCGTCTTGGCGAATTTTTTTGTTTTTCTTGCTCTGAACGAACGGTTAATGCCTTTGCGACGTGTTACTAACTTTTACCGTGTGCAACGCGCGGTGTTTGTTGTTGGCGTGATGCTCAGTGCCCCAGCTGGTGGTTCGTTGAAGAGCGGCACATTTCCAGTATCATATAACCAATGCGCCCCTGATGCGCATACCCAGTGGCACATATTAATTTTGGCGTTGAAAGCGTTCATTGAAAAGCCGAACATGCCATGTGGCACATACCCATCCTGAACGACTCACACATTTAGACTGCACTGTGTTCTTTCGGTTCCCCAAAGACGACAAGCACGTGATGTTATGTTCTGCAGGCGTTTGATTTTGGTCATTCAAGCATTTTCACAGTAGTCGCGGAAACGATAAACGAATTGAAGTAGTATTTCTGCCTCTGCACGGTGAAAGCTTAGTTTAACGTACAGTACGTACTGTTCGACAACCCTTGCATTGATTCTATTCATGCGTAGCGTTGTATCAATTATTGTTTGTCACGTACGCTGACGTGCGCGATTAAAATATGAAGTTCGTTGGCAAACAAGGCGATGGTCCCGCGGATTCATAGCTGTACCTCACGGTATGCAGGGAACGCTTGCAGCGATTATCTACTGCCCTGAACTAGAGGACGCGCTACCAACATTGTATGAATGTTTATTTTTTTTTGTTATTTATGAAATTGGGTTCTTCACAGATGAAAAAAAGAAAAAAAAAACGGCCACCGTAGTTGTTCCAACGGAGTTCGGCGAATTCGTGATGGTTCCCAACGAAGGCGTCCACGGCTTCGTTCTGTTTACGCTGAGAGTGACTCAGACTCTGGCACACGTGTGAAATGTCTTATTGTAGATATGCTGCGCGGCTAGAATGCTTCCAAAGAGCGTGGGTGCCGGAGAGGTACTACCCCTGCTGTGACGATTTCACAGACAGAAATTATTTCGATCCACCCAAACACCAACTTTAGTGGTCGGCGTGCCGTCTGCGAGTCTCAGGAATTGGTTCCTCAGAGCCATAGACAACTTTGGTACAGTGCTTTAAGACCAAGCGCAATATATATGTTCATTTACTTTTGTTTCAATGCGGGAGGAAGTGTGTGTGTCTGGTGCTTGGGTCAACTGCAATGTTTGTTTTCGTTTTGCAGTTCTTTTTTTGGTGCCTTTTGTTTAGAAATGTGCCCAGAGCGTCCCCATGATTTTTACAGTAATTAAGAGTACTTGCAAATTTGTTTCCTTGGTGTAGACAGGAAACAAATATAGTATTGACGACTCTGTCCTACGAGAGAAACTGGTGAACAAATAAAGTCTTAGCGACTCCTTTTCGCGGGAGGAACTGGGTGTTCCATATTTGGCTAGTCTGTGTCCCGATGGAGAACCTTCACTCTAGCTGACTGAATTTTTATTTGTTCTTGTTTTTCTTTATACATTTCTTTGTGTGTGCCTTGTAGCAAAGCTAGTCGGTGGTACCCCAAGTTTGAGGAAGCGTTGAATTTACAGGTCGAATCGTTCATAATGAACTGCCGTACGCTCAGGGCTTAAGCACACACATCCACATCCACAGTAGTAAGCACGTAGACGTCTTAAAGAGAATGACAACTAATTTTATTGCGATAGAATTTATATGGACACTCCAGGCAAATTACCGCCGCTGTCGCACAAGGACGTCGTCCAAAGTCCAAATTCGATAAGATTGCGGTCTCGCGCCGTATCCTATAGGTGCTAGGGAATAGCACACGAAGATAAGCATAGATGGATGGTGGTTTTATGCGGCGGTATCTTCCTGAATGTGCTAGGGAAGAAGGAGGCGAGAGTACGCGCGCTGGAAGTGGCGTGGACGGGTGTAGGGCTTCACGCGTCTCCGTTTCTGTTACGGCCGCGGCTGCGCGCATGTTATCTTGGGGTAATCTACGGTGGGTTCGAAGGCTAGCCGAGCCCAGATAGCTGACGGCTTCGTGTGCGCTGTGTTATCGCGAGCCTAGTTCGCGATTGAGCAAGAGGCAGCACGAAGGGGTAATTCGCTCGCCGCTGCTGCCGCTCTTCATCGCGCCAGCGTTCTGACAGCATGTCCGCGGTTATCAAGAGAGATGTGGCCATGTTTGCTTGTGGGTGCGTGACACCGTGCTTGTTAATTTAGTTAGTAAGCGAATACTAACAGCTGATAAAACTACTAACCTTACTGCGTATGGCTGTCTAATAATTTGTTATCACAATCAGTGCTCCGGCTGCCCAAAACTGCAACTTCTTTATGGTACCCGTTTGTCTCCTTCGTTTTCTTTATTGCAACGATAAGCTTACCGGCCAGGGGTTGCCAATGCTATAGTGGTAAAGCGAAAACGTCGTGGGAGATTTTTCATCAGAATTTGTTTATCTGCTTTCGCGATCGTGTTATGAGGTCGTACACTGAAAACATGATGGAAACAGTGATAGGTTAATGTGGTGGTGATTCTACGGCTGCACTGGTGGGAAGCAGGCAAGCGTGGCCCTGTCTCTAAGAAAGGACTATTTTGTCTACCAAGCCGACGCAGATGCGATGTCATCTTGTGTCTAACATGGAGGCCCCGGAACTCGACTTGCTCACTCGCAAATTCCCAGACTTACAAACTGCCTCACATGCGCCGCCATGCATTGAGGGATGCTAAGGCTTGCCGCAGTTCGGCGCTTACACTCGTCGGCCCGAAGGGAGCGCCACTTGTTATCATGAGCTTTTTTTTTGATATCGTAATGCGCATAAAGTAGAGCGCAAATGCATACTTAAACTGGAGGCTGCAACTTTAAAGGATACGTATGATGCGCTTAACACTAGACTAATTTACGTGCAGTAATCTGCGCTAGCGTGGTACATTTACAGCTCTTGTACCGTGGTTTCACCGCAAGGTGGCACTACATACCGTTTCTAGTGACTTTATGTGTCGATTTAAAATCATTACTCCTTCTGAGGCCGCGAAGAGCACGCTCGATTCTGTAACTACAAGTCATGACCTTTTCATTTCCCTAAAACATCTCAAGACACAATACCGGTAGATGTTGATCCCGTTCACCATTTCCCATCACTGCTAGTCGAGAAAGGTTTTTCACCTTTAAGTTACCCGACAGACCGCTCCAATTGCTGTAGAAAATTTAAATGTCCTAACTTTGGTAACAAATATGTCTGTACCATTGAACAACAGTGCATATTTCGTGGTACACTGGCCCAGAAATACAATATTGAGAAGCAATGTGAAGATGCGATGAGCGATGCCATTGTGTGATTAGGCTCTGCCGTCTATATTAAAAATTTCCATCCAGGTTGCCGCGTACCTGTGTTTCGGTTTCCGACAGCTCTTCTTGGAAGCTGGTCTGCTGTAGAGCATCAGCCTTGTTTGGTGTGGCAGTTACATCCTTGTCGTTTCCCTCTTCATCCTCATCTTCTTCCTGTAGTTTTAAAGGTGTACAAAAAGTGTTGTATTTGAGCTGATTCTAAATTATATAAAAAAAATTGAAGAGTCTGGACATTTTTATTTCCTCTATGCCTTCGGTGACTCGTTATATACACTGACCAGAGCAATCTCTATTGTAGCTGTGTATTGCATAATGACTCCTTAGGCTGAGGTCGCTACCTTCCAGGTAATTTCATTTGGCACAATAAAAAGAAAGCTATGCTTACCGGCTGGTACTAGTTATTTCGATAAAACTTTTCTTTCAGCTAACAGTAGAAACACAATAATTGGATCAGTATACCGTTCCCCATCATCTTGCTCTGCAAACTTTTGTTCTCAACTAGATGCTATCTTGAACATCATTACAAACGAAAACAAGAATGTTGTCATCCTCGGTGACATAAACATAGATATGACTAACCCCAATGATAGTCACTGTTCTAATTATACCAACTGCTATGCGGGATATGGCCTAGATTCATTAATAACCGTACCCACAAGATGCCCTCCGTCCGGATCTCACTCTTTAATAGATCATGTATTATCAAACTTACACCTAGAGCACTGTGCTGGCGTAGTCACTGTTCCCATAACAGACCACTATCCCATATTCGTTCTATTAAAGTCTATTAACACACCGTACCAACGAAACATAAAAACGGCAAACTTTCACACCACTAAGTTCATTAGTCAAATTGCTGAAATCGACTGGAACCCGATTCTTTCTATAACAGACCCAATCCTGGCATTCGAACAATTTAACAACACAGTTAAAAGCGTGTACTCGCAATGTACTAGCCTAACACAAAATACTCACTGGTTCTCCGCCCCTAGAAACCCATGGATAACAGGATCCCTCTTAAAAAGTATTAAAAAACGTGATAACCTCCATAAAAAATTAAAACGCCAACCTTTTAATGTAACTTTAAAGTCGCGGTACATAACTTATTCTAACACACTTACCAGACTCTTGAAAGAAGCCAAGCGTTCCTACTTTGAGAAAACGATTGTTAAACACACAAATAACACCCGCAAAACCTGGGATACCATTAGGTCCTTTCTTCATCTGTCTTCACCAAACCACGCACTGAACCAACTTAATACAGGAACAAGGGTAGTAACGGAAGCCACTGATATCGCAAATGAATTCAATACTTTTTTCTGTCCTACACATGATCATTCACTAGACAGTATACCACAGCCAGTGCTCAGGCAAACCCCTTATTCATTTTACTTGTTCCCTACATCACCCAAAGAAGTATCCGATTCAATCGCTAGTTTACGAACTACAGGTCCTGGCCTTGATAATTTACAACCTTCTAAAATCAAATTAGTATCATCTCATATCGCCGATGTACTCGCGCACATTGTTAACTGCATGTTCATAACAGGCGTTTTCCCCGATGAATTAAAACACGGTAAAATAACTCCTATATTAAAAAAAGGTAACAAAGAATTAATTTCAAACTACCGTCCTATCTGCATGCTATCTTTTTTTAGCAAAGTCATTGAGAAACTACTTGTAACCCGCTTAACAAACTACTTTCACAAATTTAATCTTCTCTCGCCTGAACAACACGGGTTTCGTAAAGGTTATTCGACTGAAACAGCTATAACATCATTCACTGACAAAATAAAACATGCCCTTGACAACTCCCATATTGTTGGTTCAGTTTTCATTGACTTCAGTAAAGCATTTGACACCATCTGTCATAACATCCTTTCTTACAAGTTAGAAGCTCTGGGCATTCGTGGCCCAGCTCTTACGCTCATCCGCAGTTATTTGACTAACAGAACTCAAGTTGTAAATTTCGGAGGTTCACTTTCACGTACTAAACCAGTCACTAAGGGTGTCCCACAAGGCTCACTTTTAGGCCCTTTACTCTTCCTAGTGTACATTAATGATCTTCCTCACTGTTTAACCAGTACTTCATCTATTCTATATGCTGACGACACGACTATATTTACTAATAGCAAATGCATAAATACTGTAATAAAACGACTAAATTCTGACCTAAGCAACTTATCTGCGTGGTGCACAAGTAACAAACTTCAGATCAACCCTTCGAAAACTCAGTTTATGCTTTTTCATACACATAAACGCGTCATCGCTCCCGCGCCACCGCTCGTCTTACAAACTCATGTTCTCTCACCTGCACATGAAGTTGTCTTCCTTGGCGTCAAACTTGACCCCCAACTTAAATTTAACTTGCATGCTGACATGGTTTCAAAAAAAATTGCCTTTGGAATAAGAGTACTAATCCTAACGCGCTCGTATTTTCCACAAAACGTCAGAACTTCACTTTATCACGCATTTATTCACTGTCACTTACAATACTGCATCTCAGTTTGGGGAAACACATATTGCTCGCACATAATACATCTACAACATTTACAAAATCAAGCCTTGAGGATCATTAATTTCTCTAGTTACATGTCACATGCTGTACCAATTTTCAGTTCCCTAAAAATACTACCATTACGTTACATGCTCCAGCTCAAATTGGTTTTACTAATATACCGCACACTAAATCATGAAATAATTTTAGATGCATTTAATAACTCTGCTCTCACCAACACTAACAATACGAGATTTTCCTCTAACAACAATTTTTTACTTCCTCGAATAAACACTAATTATGGAATGTTTACTTCCCTTTTTACGGCCATCAAATACTGGAACAACCTACCACCCCATATTAAAGCCTGCCGCACAACATTAACATTCAGGAGAGAGACGAAGAAATATTTACTAACGACACTACTGGCTACTGATTCATTACTATAAGTATATATTGTGTACAAATCTATTTCCCAGTTTTCAATGGTTCTGTACTTACCTATTGTATCGACAGCCTTTATTTATTGGTTATTCTATATGTTCCTTTGTCTTCTTTTTTCTCCTTTCTTAGGCATTTCAAATTTTTTATCGCATAGTCTATATAACATTTGTACTTTGCGTATTGTAAGCATATATTTATTTCTAATTATCTGTTACATTAACCCCGTGTTCTTTGACATGTTTCATTCCTATGTTCCATAACGTGTCAAATACTACATATTTATTTTTTCATACGCTGTATCGTTTTCATTTGCTTGTGTTGAACTTCAATTATTGTAAGCAACCTTTTGTATTTGTTTATTTTTTCATTAACTTCGCGTTTTCTAATGTCTGTCGCTGCTATGTTGCCAAAATGTATTAATTCATGCAATGTTAAATTACTAATAGGAGGTCCCCCTGACAGTTCTTGTAACTCCGGGACCTCCTTCTGTACTAATGATGAATCACGAAATAAAAAAAAAAAAGGCCCCGAAAAAAAGTAACTTATGTGAAAGCGAAAGAGAGTCAAGAAAATGTGATTGCTGGCTTAATATGTAGGAATTTATTAATTACGGACTGTACCATGCAACAGCGCAACTAAGAATTTGCGAAGTTGCACTCTGAAGGAAATTTGTGGTAAAATAAGGCGGAAAAGACAAGTATGCAATAATGTTTGAAGACATGGTTGAATGGTACACATCTGCAGGAAAATGTATCTGTGCCATGCTGCATGAAAACTAAAAGTTAACATTAACATAATGATGTGTGCTTTTACACAGGGTGTCCCGAAACATTACAATTGGTCACTCACTGTTAATAATCGCCATGTTACAAGTGTTGAAAACAAGCCTTCTAGAAGTTGTAAGTCCAGATACAGTGACGTTCAAGAAAAATAGAGGTGGGCGAATATCTAATTTTCGGAATACGAATCGAATACGAACAGTAAGTACCGAATATCGAATCGAATATCGAATAGTCGAACGCAGAAGCAAATGTTTATAGGAGGAACATTTATTTCGTTATAATTGAGTGCCACACTTGTACAGACTACTGAAAAGAAAGAGAAAGCCAACTATCAGACCAATAACAACAATATCACAACAATAAGTATCATTTATAAGCAGAAGGTTACTGATCTTCAATAAAAGGACTCCGCGAATAGAGTCCCGTTGCAAACAAGCTTTTCTCTAAAGAATGGCTACTGTATGACTAGATTTCCAAAAACACTAAATACATGGTTGTTTAAAACAGATCAGAAGTTGTGGAAAAAGGTGGTGAAGGACTTCCGAGCTGTAGACACGCGTAAAGTGACCCGTTCTAACGGGAAAAGGATAAGTGATTGTAGCATAGAAGATGAAACTGCTATACACCTAGACTATAAGAACCACTAAATTACAGAGTAAACAAGTAAAACTCAAGGGTCATCATGCAGACTCGCGCCACGAAACCGAAAACAAAGCTTGCATTATTCATTTGTTTCTGCATCGTTCGGAAAACTTTTGTCGTTGTTTCAATTTTGATAATTTGCGATACTTTGATTAGCAGACGGAGCACAGAAACCCGACTTGAGCAGTCGGCTGTTGCGAAATATTTGGTTAGTTTCGGTATACGAAGATACCAAACAATTGATTTCTGAATACGCATACGAATAGTTGGTGTGCAATATTTGATTCGCATTCGAAACTTTGAATATTCGCCCACCCCAAGAGAAATCACAAGAAGTGCTCCCAGGCGTGCTACTTATGATGCTTGGGTGGCGAACAATAGTAGTCAAAAAAGAAAATTGAAAAGGGCGATCTGAAGGCCTTTGCAAATAATTGAAAAATTTTCGGTGCACTACAGGAGTTAAAGCGAACGAAGAAACAGAACACAACAAATTCAGCACAGAAAGTACAAAATAACAAAATGTGCATAAAATAAGTTCACAAACCAGAACAGAACTGTAACGGCGTCGAGGAAGGGAAGTGTTGGAGTGGTCTTCGCTACACGACTCTTCCTGCGTTAATGAACCACAACAGAATGTGTGAAACATAAAACTCTGTAACTAAGACAGGAAGTAACGAAAGAAGCAGAATAAAACGATATCAGGGACAGCATGGACTTTATTTGGCAACAACAGAAAACCGTAGACACTTGCGACTTCTTTGTGGCTCATAACTATCAGCCACAACGGGGGAAATGTGATACTCACAGAAACATGTGTCCTTGCTACGAGAAGCGTAAAGTCCGGCCTCTGCTCTGAGAACAACGCTATAGCTTGATCCCGACCTAGCACGTCCGTTCCATTGACCTGTAAAGGTTTGCATAAAAAGTTATAGTCGCTCCACACACACACAAAATATTTCGTAGTTAATGTTCTTTCTTGCCTAACACCAATGTTACTTAGCAAACAACGTGAAATGATTTTGCAGTATGTCTGCTAACGCTAGGGCGTGAACGAAGGGCTTGATGTGAGTGTGCATTTCAAAAAAGCAAAGGCGCTAAAGTGACATATAGCAAATCAGTATGTCTTTCTCAAAACACTACTTTATTAACGCACACCGGAAACCATTTTATAAAGGTGACTGGTAAGGGACGCTCCACATAAGTAAAAACTCTGCAACGGGCACTCCAACGTAACCTTCATGCTATGGGAACATTGACCGCTACACTGGCACCCCCTTCCGAAACCAGGCTCAGCCTGCAACCCTCTCCCCCCCGCCTGCCCCTGCCTTCCGGGTTGCTGACTCAGAACACGTAAACCCGAGATCAACAGCACCTGGACGCTTACATCAAATCGACAATTATGCGAGCTACCAGGAAGATCTCTCACAGAGGGGCTTGAACATTACTAAAGCAGCGACTATTCAATAGCGCCCTCTTTATATCTGGCTTTCTGGTTCTCTCAAACAACTAGCTTATTTTATTCTGGCCGTTGGCTTTGCTATTTAGGCCCCATCGATGGAATGCAATTTGTGGAATTTTTTGAGTGACAGACACGGCCAATCAACTCGTGAGCACTAAATAGAAAAGGAGTAAGTGGTCTATATCTTGCTCACCTGGAGTATTTGGTCGCCTTCCTGTAGTCTTCCGTCTTTCGCGGCAACGCTTCTTGGATCAATCTTTAAAAAAGAACAAGTAACATACACAGATGAGATCATAGGAATGAAGTAACTCTTTTCTTTTTCTCTCAATCAATATTGCCTCCGGTCCGGAACTTGCTCTTGATCCTTGCTTCCAGTGTACTCTTCTGGAAAAAGGTTGCTTTTTCTGAGGAACCAATCAATCGCAAGAGCTTGGCAAACTGAGAGACCGGTAAATGCTATTGCCTGTTAAGTAGCACGTGGCTGCACGGTGCAGGCCGCTCACGTTTACTCCCCCGCCCCTGGGTAAAATGCCCAGTCCGCCTGCTTTTACCGGCATACCGGACAACTAAAGCTATCTAATTAAGCCACAGAATCTAGAGAGAAACTTAATTGTTATACTTGGTTGAAATGTAGATAGGCCAGCTGAAACGAAAGTAGACGAAAAGATAACTTGCCCGCAGGTGGGAGCCAAACCCACATCGTCCTCATTGTGTATGCGGTGTTCTGCCTATGGGTCGAGTCTAAAACGTGGCGCCTATGACGCGTTTCTGCTCTCGAATTGCTTCCGGCGTGTACATTAAACAAAACCATAGCCTTCGAATTGGGTTTCTGTTATCCACAGAGAGCTGTTGCTGGGGCGCGCATAGGGCCACCACCTATTAGGCTACCACGGCGGCCACCACCACATCCACTTTCTTGTATGCTTGGGTACGTGTGCAAGATTAGCCATTGGAGTGTTAGGCCAGCGCCACTCACCTCCAAGGTGGCGGTTGTGCGACACACTTTCATCAAAACGGCAATAGGTGGTGTACGAAACACGACGTCTATGACGGGCTTCCGGCTCCCGAATCCGCCTCCACCACATTAGCCTTTAGGATCCGCATTTTAATTCCACAGTATGCCACGTTTTGAATTGTGGATTCGGAAATCATCTATTAGGGCGAGTCGGTAGGTTAACATCGTCGAAACCAAACTTCGCGGAACTGTCTACTGTCCTTCGGTCGTTTCGCGCTGTGTTTTCTACAAGGAAGATGACATTCTTAATCGCAATTGTCACGTGGCAGATAGCTGGGAAGCAGGTAGTTGGCCACTAAGCCCTCTTATTCATGGCATCGAGGCTGGCAAACTTGTGGCCCTCGCTTACTGCGCTATTCATACACTTTTCCCCTGAAGGTGTGCGATATATACATAAAAATGGCATCAGTTTAATTTGGCTACACATTCCGGGATCCCATACTCACCTCGCCCACGTAAATTTCCGTCTCTTGTTCGTCAGGGTCGCCGTAACAGAGGGTGAGGCCGAGCTTCTCGTTTCCATTCCTTATTAACGTAACCTCCTGAAACAAAGCAGTAAGAACAACCGCAGCATTAGAACCCAGCAACCATGCGTCTAAGCTGTGCTGCTTTATTCGTCAAACTGGTTAAGTACGATAGACAGTGCTTTTCATTCGCTACCTTTCCTTAGCCCTAACCTCATTCGTATGGTTTCACTAAGCACCCGAGGTGGCGAGGAAGTAAACATTACGGCAGAAGATCAACTGAAGTTGTCTAAGTATGCATAAGCATTGTGCCACTTGCTCATCTACACGCAGCCCATTGTCATCAATGAAATCAAACTAGATTCGACAAGTTTAAACCCTTGTCAACCCTTATCAATGGTTATCAACGTTATCGGATTCGATCCGACCCTTAACCCTTCTCAGGCGTTATGAACTGTATCGCAATCAATCCAATTTTCATCAACCCTTATCTGTTCTTATCACCCTTATCAGACGTGATCCGACCCTTATCAACACTTCTCCGTCCTTGTCAACTTTATCAGAATTGCTCTGACCGTTATAAGTTCTTATCGCCTTATCACTTCGCGTCAAACCATTAACAACCATGATAAGACTCTTATGACCCCTCATCTCTCCTTATCATCTCATTAACTGCTTATCTGTGTCGCGCGACGCACATAACTTCTCAGCGATCGGTGGCATTTAGATCGGTGGAGGAACGCCCCAACGGAAGGCGCATCCCGCGACCACCTAAAGGCAGCGGATATTTGGTGTGTTTCTCATTAAAGTTTCACAAAGTTCGAATTTTCCTAACGCTTCAAGTAGGCTCTACATGTGCTCCTGGAGATTGCTTTTATTTCACCATAGCCAAATCTTCCAAGAAAGCCTCAATAAAAACTATTCTCCTTAGGCATTTGCTTTGTAACGTCAGTACAGCACACGTTCATATGGTTCAGGTATATTCGCCTTCTGTAAGCGTTGATATTTTGCCCCGTGAGTAAGACACTAGAACCTCTGGGTGGGGTTTGTAAGTTCGACACTCTCCACCGCCAACGGTTTTAACGCGACAGCGTTGAGTAGCTAGTGTCGCAGAAAAGCCGGTGTCGGCGGCGTTGGCCGTGAGCGAAAAATCCCGGGAGGCAATTCATAAATAAAAACAACTTGCAAGATGGGCTGGATGTGAATCGAACCAGGGTCTCCGGAGCGTGAGACGGAGACCCTACCACTCAGTTATGAGTTCTATGGATCGAAGCGCGACAAAAGCGCCTCTAGTGAATACGGTGTTGCCTTGGAAACGGGCCGTAGAAAGTTATACTGCGGTGTGTATCGTTAATTATGAGCATGTAAATTACAGAAGTCGCAGTTAAACGAGTAGCGAAGTACGTTTCCGCTACATTTCTTCTGCGCTTTGCGCACACGCAGAGCCATCTTGCGGCTAACACAGAAGATCCCTCCTCTCAATGTACGGCGCTGCCCTGACAGGTGGCGCGCCAGTGGGCGGCGCGAGTGGGCGGCGCGAACGGGGTGCGATAGGGCTATCGAGTGCCACTCGTGAAGGCGAAGCTTAAGCGTCCTCCAAATTTTCTTCTTTCGAAATTGTTTTTCAAAGCGAAAGCTTTACTGGCCACGAACTTGCGATTTCGCCGTGGCGGTGCTCTGAGGAGGCACATGACGTCACAACGCGCGCCTCGCCGCGGATATTTCTCTCTCTCCCTCTCTAGTCACTACCGCGCATGCGCCACAAGTAGAACCGAGCCACAGCTGCTCCGCCGCTGCGCAGCGTCGCGCCTTTCGGCCCCGCCGTTTGGTATGACGTCACACCGCGTTCCTCGTCGTTGGGCTCGCCTACGCTCGCTTCGTCAGCTGCGTCGCATGCCTGATAACATGTCGGAGGATTGAAAAGGAGAGCTCGCGTGCGCCGTAACCATAGTTGAGGCGGCAGTGTGAACAGCGACAATTCTGATAAGCAGGAGGAGGCCTGGAATCGACATCGGAACAAGATGAAGAGAAAACGAATCGCCCAGGAAACCGACAAACAGCGCGCCGAACAACTGGCTAAACGCCCCAACATAGCTAGACAACCAGACTAACCTGGTCTTGCAATCAAGATTAACCAAGGCCTTAGCTTTCACTACGTATATCCTGGCATAGCCGAGCTAAGCCACTGCCAATTTTTTACATTGATTTCTTTACAGCGATTTGTCTTTCATGACAGACGGACAAGTTTCCTTGTTGGGTAAGCATGTTGGGCAAACGCATATAATATTGTGAGCTCTTGTCACGAAAAAAATAGAGAACAAAAATATGCAGATCCCACGCACTGTGAGAATCGATGTAAGCGAAACTTTGTGCGCTGTCTGTGTTCATTGACATTACTTGGCGGTGATATATGATGGCATACGACAGTCGTGACGTGATGTGAAATGTTACCTTACCTGTTCCGATTGTGTTTGTTGTTCTAGCTCAGTTCCACGCTTTATGCGAGCCTTCGTCTCCTCGGCACTAAGTGCAGGCTTCGGCGCCATTCTCGGTTGTAGCGTTGTAGCTCACAAAACTGTCTCCTCTCTCTCTCTCTCTTTATCTATTTCCTCTCTAACATTCTCTCCACCTACTCTCTACTGTCGTTCTGGTGGCGGGTGGGCACGGAGACAAGCGCGGAAGCTCCTGCACTGAATTTCTGAGGGGTCACGCCTAGTCACGGCGTCCAGAGGGTATTGTGCACATGCGACGCGGCGTAAATGTTTACACGAGCTTCTCGGGTCGTCTTTCCTTTGTGCCACACTCCTGCCATGTACTAACGCGATAGCGTTAAGGGCCCAGTGTCGCAGGAAATCCGGTGTCAATGCCGCAGGCGTCGCTTGGTGAATAATCGCTCTGAACCGCGACCGCGCGCAGGCCTACCACGTGGCGCATACCTTGTCTTGCATTCTTTACAATGTTATTCCTCGGAATTTTGAAAATGACATCTCATAAACAAATGTCCTGAAACAACGACAGCGCGTCCCTTTGATGTTTTTTGTGGCGCGGCCACGTCTCGGCCACGTCCCGACGCGGCCGGCGTTAGTGGCGTGTGTTTCAACTACGTCACGACGTGGCCGGCGTTAGCTGCATGCGAGACCGCAGCAGCAGCAGCGGAAAGTTCAAGGAAGAGGGAAAGAACATAGAGTTTCTCTCTATAACCCCTAGAGGGAAATCTGGCGCCACGGTCTATAGTAGTTTCCTTAGGGGCGCCGTGCCGTCATGGAAATGACAGTATATGAGTCTGCGAGGCTTGTGTTGGCTGGTGTTGTGAGAGGCGTCGTCTAAAACGTAGATATGGCTACACAAATAACGCGTTCCTTAAGTAATATCTTCATAAAATGTTTCCGTTCACGCATACTGCATCTTCCAGTGACGTTCACTCACCTACGATGCATAACCACGCGAAGAAAAGCAAGAACAGACGACAAACTGTTTGAAAGCGAGCGCGAATCTTATCGTCTGTCCTCCAACTTTACCGGCCCGCTGATACTCCTTACGTATCATATAACTGTACATGCAATAACAAGTTGTCATTGTTAAACAAAACATGTTTTTGTGTAATAATAAAGCTAAAACAGCTTTTTACGTGCCGTTTTAGTAAAAAATTAATCATTTTGACAGAGGGGACGGTGCTTGCTTCGCCAATGCCTCCTTTAGTGGATGCCTGCCGTGTAAGCCGAGAAGCTGGTTCCTGCCCATGTCCTCTTGACTCTTCCCCACCCGGCTTAACCCGGGTCGGCTGCGGTGGCCACTGCAAACCTAAATCACGTAGCCCTGCCTCAGAGATTTTAGCGGCGTCTGTTGCGATCCCAGAGGCAGGACCCGCGGTCTCTCGTCAAGCCATTGGTCGAGCGCGCGCCAGCCTAGTAATCGTCACGTCCTCCGCAACAGGAAGTGGGTCGGCTGCGAGCGCCGTCTCTCCGCGACTACCCTTAACTACGGGAACCTCCGCTTCAATGGGAAGACTAGCGACGCGGCAGGCATGTAGTAAAGGAGGCATTGGCTTGGCTTTCCAAGAACGATGCCAATCCAAAGTCACAATGCACCGGCACTGCCATGCATATCACAGCGTAGCAGCACCAGATTTCCCTCTAGGTAATATAGTGAGAAACGCTATGGAAAAGAAAGTTTCGCTTTAATAGTACGCGCCCCTCTGCCTAAGCAAGGATGCGTGTTACGTATAACCCCCTTGTTACTTCAGTTTACGTTAGCAGTGGGTGCGTGTGTGTAGTGTGTCCGGTCATGTATCGTGCGAGCATAGCGATCACGGCAGTTCCACCGTTTCGGAGCCAACGTCTCAAGCGTTTTGCCTATGTGTTGTTTAAAGCAAACACCGTCCTTGGGCTACTTTTCTGGATTACCTTCTTCCATGTAACTTTCAGAATCCGTCGCAGCTTCGCGAATTACGAGTACACCTGTCAAGGATTACATGCAAAGCGTACGTCCTTTAACTACGCACTGGGCGCAAAGCAGTAAACAATGTGCGAAGCAAGTAATGAATACTGCTTTCGTGTGACGCCAGCGCCTCATTTCACATCTGACGCGGCGTGCAGTTAGACCAACGTATATATGCAAACTGGTAGCGAAGTTTCGATAGAAGCCCACACGTCAAGAAAATGACGACTCGTTGCAACGGTCACCATGTACTTGATGGGGGAACACTAACAGCAAGCAAAAAATTAAAAAAGAAATTAAAAGTGATGTCACAACTGGAGGTGACGTCACAATCTTACGCTGCTTGGCGTGAATGTTTGAATTTCTTTAGCGCCCGGCATTTCGACCACTACGCCATCAGTTATTCTTAGAGGCTGAGGCGAGCTCGCGGCTCACCTCAGCTGAAGCGCCAGCGCGTCATTAAACCATAGGAGTGGCGTATACCCTAATGCGAACATAATTAGGCTGTTATTGACGGCAATTGCTCCAGTACGTTCTTTAGGAAGGTGAGCGAATAGGATGGAAATGAATGACAGTGCCACAATGGTTTCAAAAGCAACTTCACTTTTATTCGACTAGAATAATGCGACCAATGTAATTGACCAAACAAAACATGCTTTAGCGGATGAAAATAGTACGGCCAGCACACAGTCGTATTGTATAGGAACGCATGCGAAGCGATTTCACAGAACCATTAGCTATTCCGCGCGACACCATGTATTCATATCCGAGAGTTACCAGACGAGGCAACGTTGCCCCCATTAACATTTGGAAAACATTCGACTATGGACAAGTGGCTGTGACAGTGATATCACGTACCATGCTAGATTGATGGACTCCAACGGACGATGTGTGTGTGCTGTGCTATGTGCTCTCTCTCTCCCTCTCCCCCTTCCCCATCTTTCATCTCCCCCATCCCTCTCCCATGTGTAGGGTAGCAAACCGGTTAAGCGTAACTGGTTAACCTCCCTGCCTTTCCTTCTCCACTTTTTCCTTCCTTCCTTCCTTCGTCTTGCTAATTTTGCTGCCCATCGGGCACTCAGACCCTGTGTTAGGGAAAGGGTTAGGGAACGTAGTGCTACGATTCCTCGGGGAGCATTCCGCAATTATCGTCACGACGAGAGACAGCGCGTCGGATGCCGCAGCGGGAAGTGGCACGATAACAAAAAACCAGCACTTACACGTTGCGCCAATGAATGCCTTGCGCTTAGGTCACTCAAAATTTGAAGGGAATCACACGCCACACAAACACGCAAGGAAATAAACTTAATAAACACTCGGATGAAACCACCGCGTTCAAGTGAGGAACGCCATTCCGCACGACATAATAGTTGGTTTGCAGTCTTGCCAAGTCTTAAGCCAGAATGACTGGTTGGTAGGGATCTCCAAGAACGAACTAATAAATTGTGAAATAGAAAAAAATGACATTTTTTTGTTTTAGTACAGGAACAATATTTGAAACGGAATTGTTACGTGTATGACAGTATTCTCATTAGGAATTTCCGAGCATTTCTTTGTCCGCATAGGTTTTCATGTTCATGCTCATGTTTTCATGTTCATAGGTTCATGGTCTGCCGGGCCAGTTTAGGGTAGCATACTTCACCGCTAAATTCTCCACCTGAGTGTCTTGCCGAATTCTCCAGTGTCTTGCCGAAACGCGATGTCGTAAAGGGATGCTCACATATTTCGAGTTCTTTTCGGCATTTATATATGATAATTTGCTGAAGAAGAAATATGTCTGGCAAATATGGCATAGAAGCGTTGAAAGAGAGGAACATTACATAAAATCCTTTATTTTAGAGCGCAACTCTTAAAGAGGCCCTGAACCACTTTTTATTGAAGTGGAGAAAGACATTTGAAGTGATTATTGGCTATTTCAGAACCACTTTGCCGGAAAAAGTACTTCAATGCGTTCAGCAGAAGCGCAGTTATCGGCAATCAAACACGGCCGCAGCTCTGCTCCCCTTCCTCCTCCAATGGCTTGCACTGCGAAGGCTACGGCGCAGACGTCACCGTGGCGCGCAGTTCAAATTTCCGATTTGGTGCCTATGCCGCGCTAAACGTAAGCCAAACGCGGCTGTCCTCAGAGAGCCGCAGTGCGCTTAGCCACTGGACTCGTGGCGGCACCTCGCGGCGGCCGCGGTGTAGCCGAGCGCAGCGACCAATAGCAGCCGCGTATTGGAGTGTGCTTATGACGGAATAGAGCACACAGAAAAGAGCGAGGAACATGGAGTTGTTGAAACGAGAGTATTTTAGAGAAAGGTGACTTCGCGCTTCGCTTGCGAGCTCCATGGATCGCGTACGACAGCAGAACTTGTCTGAGATGTTCACAACAGCGTATGCTACCCGCGGACTATGTTACTTCACCAAGCCCGAGGGTTGGTTCAAGGCCTCTTTAAGCGGCCGTTCCTGCGTTGAGTGTTGAAAAAAAGTAACATTTCGTCCCCGCGAGAGCTAACGGAACGCAAGGAGGAAAGGGGAGGACGAGGCTACAGTGAAAACACGAGGCGGAAATTGGAGGAGGAGCAGGTGGGAGATGGATTGCGCATGCACTGAGTGGCCGGTGGCCGCGGCATCCGCCGCCGCGTGGGTGATCTCATCTGCACTTCCGTGGGGGGGGAGGTAGGAATGAGTTGGGGAGGGCTACGCTCGTTCGCGGCGTCAACCGCTCTGGTCAGTCCACGGTACCAGCGTGTGTAACGGAGATCAGTGCTCCTGCAAGGGGCGATGGCGAGAGGCTACGAATAAGGCTCGATGTGACGCTCCCTTGGGTGTTGTCGCCGCTGACACTGGTGGCACGACTACCCCGCGACGAAGGGTCGCTCTCGTCGTAGGTGGAACGAAAGCGCGAGAAGCAAAGCGTAGGGCCGAGCAAGACGGGCTGTGTGCGACGATGGCTACGAGATGGCGCCAGACTAGCGGGCGTCGTCTGTATGGAAACAAAGCGCTGCATTAGCAGCGTCTGTCTGCGGCGGCTGATGTAAATCGCGCCCACGCGTCACCAACGCGCCACCTCTCGCGATTGGCGAGGCGCACGCGCCACACTTCGCTCCGTTCGCAATGTGAAGCACGAGACAGATTGTGAGCGCCAGCTACACTACTCACACCCTTATCTTCCTAATATAAACCGTGTACGTACATAATTATAATACAAAATATTCACACGCGGAATGAAAACACGTATAGAGCCGCGCTCGAATTAGGCATTAGGGAGCATCGTAATCGTCGGTGATTTTTTTTTATTTTCCATAGATGATCAAGGAAGGCGTTACATATATTTCTACATGGCTGTAGCCGAGCACCTATGCTTTAAATGTGACCGCAAAAATGTGACATAAACTCAGTCCA
Source organism: Dermacentor andersoni (assembly GCF_023375885.2). Lineage (NCBI taxonomy): Eukaryota > Metazoa > Arthropoda > Arachnida > Ixodida > Ixodidae > Dermacentor > Dermacentor andersoni. The sequence continues at coordinate 36,964,638 of NC_092822.1, read as the reverse complement.
AAATCACGAAGAACGCGGATTCACCGAAAGTTGTTCTTGTGGATGGGGGAAATCGCCGGTAGAATGAAAACGAGGTTATCAATCGTTACAGCTTGCTTCACTCGCCTCTCGTCTACAGTATACTTCTCTCTGTGTGTTTCTCGACAACAACAAAAAATAAAGATTAAGTACGTCCACAATACCATTCTACACAGCGATCTTATTCTTCTACCGACGTACATTTCACCTCGTTTAGGTGGTCCACAGAAAAAGAAAAGGTAAACGTATAGTGCCTATAATATCAACCTGCTCCCAATTCTTCATACCTCCGCACCTCTCAGTACTGGATCCCCCTTTCCGAGTCAGTGACATTGACTGCTCTTCGCTTCTAGTTTCGCATTACTTCAGATACTGTATTTCCCGGTAACTATAGTAATGGACTCTGTATCCAGGCTTGTGTAACTTGTTAAAACATTTTTTCCTGCTTTGTCGCTCCCCGCTGCCTATAATACATCTGGCCTGGCTTGTGGAATAAACAGATAAATAAATAAATAAATAAATAAATAAATAAATAAATAAATAAATAAATAAATAAATTTCAGCCTACCTCATATTCTATGTCGTATCCATCGTCGTCATCTTGGTCTTCATTCCTGCTCGGCGGGCTCAGTGGAGGTGGAGGTATGCTTAACCTGAAAGAAGGGAAAAAAACAAATAAATAATATGCCTTTCCTTTTGAAGTTTTCTTTTCTTTAACTTTTTTTTTTACTATTATTCGCTTCGTCATGATGTAATAGGATGATGGCACAGTAGACAAAAAAGCCTGACAGACATTCTATGTGGAACGAATAGAATCTGGAATAGTGCCGCTTGCTTTTCTTCTTTTTTCAAGCCACGTATAGAATGTAAATGGGATAGTGACTGGCTGCGTGTGAATGAAACGAGAATGTTGGTGCCCCTAATTTAGTCTCAGTTGAATGAAATGAATTCGTTTCCGCAAATGTGTCTAAAATTTCGCACCACACAAGTACCAAGCGCGCACGCCGGTGCGCAGACCCGTTCGCGCATTTCTGCCACATTTATGCATTGCGATTGTCGCTTTGCCAGCGCTATGTGCCCGGGACACGATGTGAACGTGTCCGTGTCCTCCAGCTCGCGTGTGGCGTGATTCCATGCCAGGCTGCCTAGACCAAGACCACTTCACGTTGTCGTGGCTGTTTCCTTTTGGCACCACGCGGGAATGCGAAAAAAGAAAGAAATTGTGGAACGTTACTGCGCGGTCATTCTGGGAATGGGCATTCACTCCGACATTCAGCTCCCCAGAACTGAAAGGAATGAAAATAGAGTTATCCCACGAGATCATTCCACGAAATGAAATGGGAATGCAATTGACGGCAACACTGCACCACCTCGTTCAATACGAAAAAGAACTATGGGGTTTTACGTGCCAAAACCACTTTCTGATTATGAGGGACGCCGTAGTGGGAGACTCTGGAAATTTGGACTACCTGGAGTTCTTTAACGTGCACCTCAATCTAAGTACGCGTGTGTTTTCGCCCCCATCGGAATGCGGCCGCCGTGGCTGGGATTGGATCCCGCGAACTCGTGCTTAGCAGCCCAACACCATAGCCACTGAGCAACCGCGGCGGGTCATTTATAACGACGTTGCGTCCAGTTCGCGCTGCACGAGCATCCTACGCTGAAGCCTTTCAAAGTTGACAACTGCGCCAGAACACACAGCCTTACGAAAGGAGGAGGCAAGGTGGGAGGCACACGACTGAGATGCGCGGCGACACTTACAAGCATTAAAAAATATCTGCTTCGTACTCATGTCGAACTCTCTCTCTCTTTCACTCCCCATTCCTCTCCCCACGTGTAGGGTAGCAAACTGGACTCAGTGTGGTTAACCTCCCTGCCATTCCTTCTTCCCTTCAATCTCTCTCTCTGCTTTGTACTGGGCAAAACGCATCATTTGACACTCAGACAAGCATCTCTTCGCATTTGTGTGGGTGCTTTTTTGTTGTTAATTTTTTTTTGCCACCCATCGGCTGGCGTCGGCAGCACTGGCATAATAAATGAAAGAGTCGCAGTATGCTCTGGCACCACAGCAGAGTGCCTGCATGCACAGCGCGATCTCACTGTTACTCGTAAATACAGTACGTTTTGTGCAGCCAGTTAGGAGTCTGAAGTGATTTGGCGTTTCTCCGACGTGTCTCTCGATCGATGCAATTCGTCAAGGCTCATAGGGCTCACACAAGGCTTACACAAGGCTATTCGTCGACACACACGTACCCGTTCGGGAGGAACGACCCTTCCCACGGCGGCGGCGCCCACCACGGAAATTCAGTCTGCGCCGCGGCGTCGTTGTGGCCCTGGGTGAAGCCGGAGGGCGAGGCGACGACCTGTTTGGCGCGGCCTCCTCCGGCGCAGCTACTTCCGCTTCCGCCGAAGTCCGACGAACTGCTTCCGGTTCCGTTCCGGCGCTCCCTGCGCAGTACCTCGACCACGATGGGCTCCGAGGCGGCGCGGAACGCCGCCACTGCCTCCTCGTGCGACGCGTTTGACACGTCTCGGCCGTTCACCTGCACATACACAAAGCGTTTTGCATGAAATCAAATGCATTTATCCATCCATTCGACGAATGGGTGAACAAGTCTACACGACAGGTAACGAGTCAATGTACGAATTGGCCAGTGAATGAACGGGTCAATGAAAGTGAAAGGGTCAATGAATGAATGAATGAATGAATGAATGAATGAATGAATGAATGAATGAATGAATGAATGAATGAATGAATCGCAACTGCAATGTGGCTGAAATCTGCGAACGCCCTTCATGTTATTCGAGTTCGCTTAGGTCGTGCGCTGTTCATCTGCAAACGAAAAATTATTATATGCTAGCAGCACATGCGAAACCCCGAATGTATCACTCCATCCTTCGACGTATAGATTTCAAGCGTCTAGCCACCAGACAATCAATGCAACTACTGTCATGCCACTGAGTGAATGAATGAATGAATGAATGAATGAATGAATGAATGAATCGATCACTAAATCAACCCGGCAATGTATAATGCAACACAATTATTTGCTTCAGAAAATTCAATAAACCTAGGGCAGTGACGTTAGGTACTCCTTTCGACGTGTTACAAAAGCTATTGTTACGACAACAAAGTTAGGAGAATGACCCTTTCGCGATGCAGCTGGCCGCGCCAAACTTGCCAACAGTATGGGGGCGCTGTAGCTAGGAATTATTTATTTATTTAATGTCTCAAGATTTGCCTGTTTGAATATTTCTGCCCATTTAGTACTGCTTCGCACTACACGAAGGCAGCTTTAGAGTTCATGAATTCACACCTGTTACTGCTTGCACCATCATATAAAGGTTATGACGTAATCCGGTGGTCAGCATGTTCTTCGTGAACCACGCCGCTACTGCGGGTAACCCTTGAAGATGCGATTAACGATTACATTTTCATCGGCTTCTCACCCGGCCATCCGCAACCGTGCGCGAGTGTTAGTGAAACGTCAACAGAAAACGCCTAGAACCGCGGTCAATATCATTCCTGATGGCGCACACCAATTAAGCGTGTTTTTTCTTGGAAAAACAATTGTGTCGAAGCGTTAAGGGTACTGCAGAAGCCAACGTGACGCGACAAAGATTCTAGGCAGCAACAATTTCTTTTTGCCGCTGTTACACATACAGAAATGCACCCTCCATTAATCCCTCCCAAACACACTAATGAACACAAGACACAAAAGGACCGCTCAACCCACCCACCACAATATCATACAATAATAGCCGCCTCTTTCTTTCTCCCTCCCCCACAGAAGAAAAGGCACGCACGGAAATACTTTACACCTTCTCACACACACTCAGACAAGAACATTCTTTCCCGCAACCCTATACAAAAAAGAAAATAAAAGACGCTAGTACGCTAAGAAAAACTACAGAGGAACCAACAGGACTCCCCCGATATATATCCAGAGCGCGGAGAAGTGTCTACCTCTGGATACGAACGAGTAACCAGGAACGCAAAAGAAAGTTAAACAAAAATAGAGAGGAGACATTACTCTTTCTGTACCCGCTGCTTACGTTGCGGAAATTGTAGACACGCGAAACGGAAGCGGTCGGCGCATTTTGGGCGATTCGCCGCGTCCGCTCTGGCACGGCGCGAACCGGCGGACCGTGAAGGAGTGAAAGGCTTAGCGCGTCGTGTGTACGCCGAGCTAGGAAATAGATTGAGAGAGAGAGAAAAAAAAGAAAGCAATAGAGCCCCAGCACCCTTGAAAGGAACGATGGCACTCCTGGAATAACCGCGAGAAACAACTTAGGAAGAAAGAAAGAACAATCGTGAAAAAGTAGGCGAAGGAGACTTGCGACCAGGAGAAGCGCAAACTCGGGCTCAGCGCAGCGAAGAGCCCGGAGAGAACGAAAAATAGGAACGGTGTGCTTGCCAGACGCTGAGAGCAAGCAACTGCATAACAATAGTAGGCATGCAGAAAAAAAAATGCAAGTAAATGAGCAAAAAAATAGAGAGAAAGCCGAATATCAGCGAGAGTAGGAGAGAATGGTTCCGAAATTCGCTTTCGAAGACCTCTTCCTTTTTACCCAAACTTCCTACTCTTGGAAAAACGCGGCAGCATCAGCGTCAATGCGGGCCTGTTTTCTGCCGAGAAAGGCGCAAACCGCAACGGGGATAGCAAGAAGAGCGCAACACTTTCGCGGATTCAGTTCTATATATATATATATATATATATATATATATATATATATATATATATAAACGCGCGCACTTTCAAGGGAGAAACGCTGAGATGGTAATAATGGCGGACAAGGAACAACGAAACTATAGGCAAACATGAAAGGGAGGAGCCGGGCGAAGGCACTACCTCGCGCGGGGCGCGGAACGTACGAAACGGTGGAGCGGCTGGCACGCGTCCGAGCACGCAACCAAAAAAAAAAAAAAAATAGAAAGAAAGGATGAAGGGAGAGCGAGCGGATTGTCGGAGGATACAAATAGTGGTTGTCGGCACCGGTGGCGTACGTGCGCCATCTTTCGCCGAGCGGATTGAAGTGGCTGTGACACTAAGAGAAAAGTGGGCGTCAATGGGCCAGTACGAAGAAGTACGCGCAAGGTGGAGCAACCTGAAGAAGGGAGTAAGGGCAAAGAAAACGTGTCGATGTGCATGCGTGTCTTAGTGTGTGTGTGTGTGTGTGTGTGTGTATATATATATACACATAGGTGCTGTCATCTGACCAAAAGGACAGAAATAACAAAACGTGCAGAGTGTAATACAGAACTGAAAGCATAGAGTGCTGACAGAAGCAAAGTGAATGAATGTGCAGAAACGAGATAAATGATTGCATTGTTGGTTTGCGTACTAAATAAAGAAAGAAACGTGATCGAAAGAAGCCGGTAAAATTTTGGTACAGAAGCTAGCAGAACTCTAATGATGCTGCCGACTTGTACTTGGAGAGCCTTACGAGGCTATTACGGGAAGGAAAGAAGAAAAAAATAAAAGAGAGCGGGAACTGTAGTGGGGATGGAGTTCAGCGTGGTGAAGCAGGCTCTTAAAGAGAAAAAATGTGATTACAAGAAAAAAAAAGGTAAGAAATATGTTTGCAACTCGGCACTTGGAAGGAGCTCTCTCGTGCATAAAGCGAGAGAAAAGAGTTCGTTTCTTCTACTTTCCGTAAACTGCAACATCCTCGACTTTTGCTTGTTTTACGACTTGTTTTAGTATTATCATTCTGTGTGGTTATATTTTCTTTCTTTCTTTCTTTCTTTCTTTCTTTGTGAATTCCGAGAAGTGAAAGAAATGCCCGCCAGAACACACGCATGGCTAAGCCTGAGTTTTGTCCACAAGCTCTGTAACTTGTGTGGAGCACAAGGCTTTGTGCTCATAGGTTTATCTGACGTGGCATTTATTGTCTCCGTACGTAAAGCACGCAGTCCGTTAGACCTTTAAATAGCACCCGAACTACGCAGAGAAAATAACGTGCTTTTCGGTACGCAATGTGGCTTTGCCGCAACAAGACGCCTATAACGGCGAAGCACGCTTTACAGGAAAGAAAGGCAAAGTTGAAACTGAGTTTGCGTGTAATTTGCGCACGTACGACATCGAAGACGATGAGAGTCCCCAATTGTTTTTTTCCTGGACATCTTGACGTCGCGGCCATTTGCGCAGGCCCAGCCAATCGTCAGTCAATCTGCAGCTGACAATATGGCGGAGTTCGGCAGCGTCTAGACCTGCGCCAGTCGTCACATTTTTGGTACATTGCGTGCTATCCTCTCCTACTGTGAGTTCAGAATAATTTTCGATGAGCTATAGAGGCGAAGAAAAAGGACCAATAAATAACACGCGAATTATCGATTCCGGAGCCGGGAAAGAGCCTTTCCACAAAATCCGGCCACTTCCTATTTTGTCGGCAGCCTCGGGGCGAAGTGGCCGTAAGCTTTCATTAGCTCCAATATATTTACCGTCTTTTCTTTGGCTTCCGGCTTTCACTGGGGCAATTGTGCTCGGAAGGCAATAACCGAAGCGTACAAGAGAGCAGGAGTATTGGGGGAGCGGTGGGGGGGGGGGGGGGGGGCGCCTCCATTAAGAATTTGCACGGAACGTTCGCATGGGCGGCGGATGATGGACGCCGAAGGTCTAATTAGAGCGCGGTGAAAGCTTTAATGGATTCTCCAGTCTCGCGCTTTTCTCCGCTTCCAGTCCCCTTGCGCAAGTGAATTATGGCCTCTCTGAGCACTTCGTGATTGCCGCGGAACACAACGAGAATGTAATGCGAGAGGAAATAGATAGATAGAACGACAACGTGGGCGGCGACGCAAATTCGGAAGCGGCAGACTGGCTCTGCTTCCGAGGCTTCGGTCGGTTCGATTGCGTGTCGAGTGGTAGGTGAACGGGAACGCTTCGACTGCGAATTTGAACTTTATGCCGAGTGTAAGCGCACGCGTACGGCAGCAGTCATACTTAAACATAACACGTCTTACAGACTTTTCGTTTTTTTTGTGTGTGTGTGTGGATGGTGTTGGATAATTTTTTTTCTGGTTGGGTTGCCTTTTAAACATAGTAACTTAGTGCGTCTTCCTTACAAAGCCTTGGACGTTTGCTCCGTAAAGCCTGCTTTTTGTTAGAGCTAATCTGACAGAGACGTCTCGTGCTCGTTGTGGTTAAGACTCATGGTGGCTGTACTACGCCGGAAGGATAGCTAAGGCACATAGCCTGACGGGGCCCGTCCATTGTGTGGAGTCGTGTAACATTTAGCAGAGGCAAACGGTGACAGAGTTCAATTGGCGATGCCTAAAACTTCGTTTCTCAGCTCTTTGCTTTAAAAAATGCACGAAATACAGGATAATCATAAATCAGACGTGAAATTGGTTCCACTACTTTCAATTGCGATGATGCTCTTGTGACGTGTGGACTTGCGACGGGATAATATCTTGTGATGTGCTCGGTTCTTACTTTGTTCCTTCGATGTACACCATTCTTTTTCCATGTGAGTCGACAGATGAGGTGCGCCGTTCGATTAGTTGTCTATACAGGTTCACTAGCAATTGCTGCCTGTGCAACGTGACCTGTCTTTGAGCTCTTTGTCCACACGAAAACGCAAAACTGATTGCCAACTGTGGACTTTGCCCTTTCTACTTGAGCTGTATCCCTATCTTGGCGCTTTTGCTCGGCTGCATTAGGTCACCAAATAGCTATGATATGTTCCTTGATTGCAGAGGTTGCGCGGAAATTTAAGTCACAATTCCCTGTGTATATGAGGGCTGAATATAAACATACGCCTTTGAGAGAGAGAGAGAGAGAGAGAGAAAGGAAAGGGGAAAGGCAGGGAGGTTAACCAGAGAAAAGGTCCGGTTGGCTACCCTACGCTGGGGAGAGAGGGGAGGGGAAGGTAAAGTGGTAAAAAAGTAGAGATAAGGAAAGGAAGGAGAATACGCCTTTGGGTTCCAAAACATGTTACGTATGCCTGCACTTTCGTTGCCTGTCCTGCTCAGCATTTGCGATGAATCTCTCTCTCTCTCTCTCTCTCTTTAAATCGTAAGTTCCCTAACGAACTACTTGTTCTTGACTTAGCTGGTACGTTTACCCATAAAAACAAGACCATGCAATCCCTGCGCATGTCAGTGATTTTCCTCTACTCTCCTGGCCTTGTGTGCTCACCGAAATTTTCCGCATTCCTTTACTCCGACGCATTTCACGTTTCTGTAACTTTTGTGTTTGCCTCTTGCTGCGACAAACGCGCCCTCTGACTTGGTTAAAGTGCGGAAGTTGCGAGTGTATACGCAGTAAAACGGCTTTGCGCAATGAATTTTCATTACGCGACGGTTGAAGACGAACGACGGAAAAATAAGAACAAAGCATAATGTCGACTTCGTTCCCGAAATCAAATCACACATTGAAGGCGTCCCGCATCCACTTCACTTCGCAGGCAAAAATAAAGTCGCATTTATATTTCCTGATGCCTTTAAGTTTATTAGTATACACAAATCCTATCAGTGGCGTTTCCGGCATTCCTGTTTGCCTCTATCCGATGTAACGAGATGAGAACGCAAACAAAGGCTCGTTCGTCAAACAGATCCTTCGTCGCGCCGCCGAACGCTAAAAGGATTACGCCACCACCTGCAGAGGAAGCAGACAGATATAGGCGGGTGGGGGCGAGACTTTGCCCGGTGCGAAACGGCGGCGGAGTGTGCAAACATATCCGTAACGCTAGACTGCGAGTCAAGCCGAGCCGAACCGAGCCGAAGGGTGGTTCCGCTGACGGCCAGACAGAAGCCAGAGATGCGCGGGTCGCGGAGCAGCTCCAGAAGCCGAAGAAAGAAGATAGCGGCGCGCGCATCCAGGCGAATCTGATAAAGCGTCGCGCTCGGTCGGTCAACATAGTGCAGACACGGTCGGGAGAAAAGACAAGCTAAGCCGCATCGAAGGGAGAACAGGCTGTTCCCTTGTTCTTTCCGGAGCTCGTGGGCGATCGGCCTTGTGGTGGCAACAAAGAGGACGAAAGACATTTGAGTTCCGAAGCATATAGCGGATGTCGCCTGCAATGAGGCCGTTAGGCCTTGTCGCGGACGGTGCGGTGAATGCGAGGAATGGTGGCTGCAGATGGCGCCACAAAAGCTGAATTAGATATGTGAAAGAACCGGAATGTACACCAACTCCTAAGCGCATAAAGGCGAGCTTGAAGCTACAGCGATGAGAAGAGAGGAAAATAAAATGACTGTGTGGCATAGCATCGAGAAGGTTAAGCCGGACGGGCCTCCACGCGGCTTAGCGGTCGGCCGTGCAGACGACAGCTCTTGCAGACGATGCCAGGAGCAGACGACTACGTGAACGGTCGTGTGTGTGCCCCCTCGCCCATGCACCAGTGAAGCCGGGGCCTCGCCACAGGAAGGCACTTATCGATCGCGCATGCGCCCCAAGCTCGTTGGGGGCTTCCCGGGGTCGACTCTTTCTTGAAGTGGGTGTCGCATTCAGACCCTCTTCTGAAAGCGAAATAATTGCCCCTAAGGATGGTGATGCCGGTCGCTTGAATAGCGATGCATGGCGCGTGTCGAAATCAGACAAAAAGAAAGAAGGGAAAGAGGGGGGTTGTGTATGAGGCTCTTGATCGGGGATCACGTGTCTTTTGTAAGCATAAAAGCGGGAAGTCACAGCGTTGTGAAAGCGATGAAAGCAAGTTTTGCGTTGTGCGTCAAATTATTTCACTACTTTGAAAGAATGAACAACGAATGTTCGAAGTTGAGTGGTAGCGGGCGCGCTGCTTGCCAGTCTCGCAATGGACTTTCTCTCGCGAGCCTTCATTGGTCGGAAACGCTGACGTTATCCCTCGGCAGCCTTATCGCATTCATCTTTAAATCTTGCTCGAGTTTGAAGAGTATTGTTGCGGTTGTCCAAACAGTGTCCGTAGTAGGGAGCTTAAACAACTCACCTGTGTTTTCGAAAATAGTTCGTATTTCCCTTCCGTTCATGTAACAAAAAAAGTGAGTCTTTAATGTTGCGAAAGCGCATTTCGGCTTATGAATGACGCCGTAGTGGAGGTCGAGCCCGCTACCTCAACGTCAGCAGCAGAATGAGATAGCCGCTGAACCCGCACAGCGTGTTCTCTTCAATTACAGCGAGCAACAAAACAACAACAATAGATTGTTCTACTTTTCGTGGTCATTTGCTATATTGAAAAACCGCAGCCTCCTATTACGCGGTGTAGCGAGCACCGTACTGGAGAAACCGCAATGAAGCAAGCAAGCAAAGTGGTGCAGTGCATGCAACGGCACTGCCATTTCCTAGCGAGTAACAGGTGTTCTTCAGAGCCATCTAGGAGAAACCATAAAGAGAGACAGACGAGCTCCTCGAAGACCGAGCTACGCTCGGAGCAAATGGACCCATAAAAATTAATCCTCGGAGAGGCTAACGGCCTAAGCTGTTCCGCTTGCTCGTTCTCGGGCAGGTTGCAGAACAACCTTGCTTTCCCGGGCTATTTTCTCCAGCGACGTTTCTGGTCTTTTTTTCACCGCCTTGCTAACAACTTCGTCGTTTCGCTAATGGTCTCGTGTCTTTTGCGTAGCATGGTTGAACGCTTCGCGCCCTTTGGACAGTACGTACGTCACTTAGGGGCCGCTTCTGGAAAGTGCCACAGCATCTCGCTTGCATCTTCTGCCTCGGCCACAACAAGGAAAGAAAAGGAAAACAGATGGCCATTGATACCGTGTCCGGAACTAAACGTTAGCAACAAATTCTCCTTATTACATCACCTTCTTATTACGTCATCAACGTTACAGACCCGGTGACACTTTTCTAAGCCGGCCGGGCGGTGGGCTCCGAACTGGAAATGGGACACCTAGCGGTACCTGTTGGCGTCGATACTGATTGATTGGCCGAGAGAGCGCTATCGGCAACAGTGCGACACGCTTGCCCGACATTATCGATGCGCAGGCATGTATGTTTTGCAAGCGTGAACATCTAGGCTAATTGGTTCTGCATATTTAACGCAAACAGAGACGGGAATACGAAACGCGAGGAAAAGATGGCATAAAGCGCCGTCTCGCCTTTTCTTATTCATGACGTACGCCGTTATTTCCGAGAGGCTTTTCCGTGCTTTCGGCTTCGAATCCGAGGTTGTCCTCGTGAACAGATAGCACAATGGCCTGCTAGAGATAACCTCGCCCAGGTGGTGATAATTGTTCTCCCTCAATACGGCGTGTCCTTTAATCAGATTTAGCTTTTGGCACATAAGACCCCAGATTTTTTTTTTTTTTTTGATATAGTATTGTTTGCTCGTGCTTGTAGTGTCTTTTCGCCGACATACATCTGAACTCGCAAGCTTTCACAGCAATGAGACGAAGTCCATAGCCGCACTTCCCAGTCAGGTGATCAGATATCGCGGCTCCAACAAGAAATATTCACGTGGTCATGACCGAGAAATTGTTACCCTATATCACGGCTTCCACTGCAGATACGCGAGTGGGGATAACACGGAGCCTTTTCCCTGAACTAGCTGTACGGCATTAAGGCGACAATATACGATGACGTCACTGCGTACTCTCTCCCCGACCACTCGACCCCCTCTTTCTCTAAATAGATTTACGCAACGGCCGGAATCGCCGATTCTTGCGCGTCACGTGGCTACAGCGAATGACGCAGCCAGCAGCTCTTCTGCGGAGCGGGTATTGCACACTGCGATTCGATCGCGGCTTGGATCGCGGAATATGGCCCGGCTCGCGAAAAGAAACAGTGCTTCACCCCATCAAGAAATATGGAAACAGAGCAGACGACGTAAAAGCGGACACCCGACGACCTTATTTTTTGTCGTCTGTTCTAACGGCGATCTCCACCGTGAATGTCTACAAACTGGTTCAGTTTTCTGCCCCGCAGCTCCCGTATGACTTCTGCCGTGTCGCGCATTCGCAGAAATGATCGTGCAGCAGTTTGTAAAACGACCTCGATGGTACCACGAAGGTCAAAAAGCTTCCTATTTTTGTTTTCTTTTAGTCTATCCAAAAGCAAATATAAAAAAGCCATATCAAAATGCACGAGAAACAGCCAAGAAAAAAGCTCCGCAGCTTCGTGAAATTCTCTTACAAGTCGGCTTGGCTTCTTCAATCGAGGGAAGTGTCTCCAAGTAAATACCTCTCATCTCGTCTCTGAGCAGCAGCCGCGAGGCAAGGGGGAAGGGGGATGTGCTACCGTTCGCGGAAACCACGTCTATAGGACGCCGACACGCTGCTCCAGAGATGTAGAAAATAAACAAAAAATGAATCATGATACAGCGCAAACGGTTAGAGTCGTTGAGATGAGCGCGACTTCCTCTCCGTCTGCTGCGGCGAACAGTAAACAAAAGGCCTCCTCCACGGCCATTCGACGCAAGTGGGGTGTCTCGGATGAAGGGGGGAGGGAAGATGCGACCGAAACAGCAAACTGCGCGATATCATCTCAGCCGTCAAAGATCGTAAAGCGCACGCACGCACGTAAAAAAAAAAGGAAGAAAGACACGGACAGTAAAGCTTAAGGACAGGGTCGGCGTCGGAAGGCTCAAATAAGTCTAGGTCGGGGCCGGGGTGAGTGCCATCCTCGTCGAAAGCGTTCCACAAGCGAGGCGCGATAGTGGAGATAGAAAATCTCGCCAGCTAACCCCGGGGCAGAGCAGTTTACAACTACACACCGGAGCGACCTTTTCTTGCTACTTCGTGGTGCATTTTTTTCTTTTTTGTAACGTTGTTATTGTGGGTGGTTGTCTCCGCGACGTGACATTTTATTTGACGTGATCCCGGGAGGAAGTTTGTTTGTTGCCTCCTGTAGCGGGGCGTCACTCAAGATTCCACCGTTGTTTCCTTCAGTATTGAGGAGGCCATTGTTCGAGCGGTTGTACTGGTTACTCGTGCCTTAATATACTTGGGCTATTTTATTCCCTTTCGCCGCGGCAAATAGAAACAACAATAGCAACACCACCGAAAGCTATACCAACAACTGCTACTGCTACTGCTGCTGCCACTGCTACTACTACCGCCACTACTACTACTACTACCCCCACCACGGCCACCACCACAACTACAGCTAACACTACAAAAAAGAACTTCAGCTTTGATAGACACGAAATAGTTTGCCCTGCTTCGTACTGTTAGTCCGAGTAACGTACTGGTCTTAGTAACCATGATGTTCGTTGCTAGAGCTAGCAGCCGGTATTAATAAATGGCGTTAGCAAATTCGGTTAGTATCCAAGGTGTAACGGAGCTTTACGGACATTTTGTCAACGACGATGTAAGCAATCTTGTCGCCGTAGCACCATTAGTCGTCATCGGGCCATTGTCGTCGTTCTTATCGCCACTATTGCGTCAGCTACGGCTCTATCGTTTCGATTTTTATATTTACTTGTTGGTTTCTTGTTTTGTGGCGCTAAGGATTCGCTACAAATGAAACTCTTCAATTTTTTTTTTTCTTAGTTCACTTCAGATATTTTGTGCCATCAATCGCCGGTGCTTCGTCAATGGTGAGGTCTATTCGTCCACATGTATGCCTCCAATGCCTCGAAGCATGCCTATATTGTTTTAGGACTTCCTAAAGTTCAAACCTTGCATTCATTCGAACGAAATTTGGGTTTCCCCGGGCTGGGAATAAAGTTCAAGATTACCGGGAATTGTATTCGCACAAATATACACAAGCATGCGTGCAAGCACACATACATAACATGCAAAGTTCTTATTCTACGTAGAACTACTCGTTAGACCCAGCCTACCAGCATGTTGGGCATATTTGTGAGGATGACCATCCAACGGTAAAAAGCACTTGCTAACGTAAAATAGCTTTTGCGAAGTCTACCCGTGTTTCGCAGAGATGATTTCATGGACTCTCCATGTGCCGTCCAAGTCTAAAGCCCTAACCGCTCCTGTAGTCTTAATCTACTCGTCTAGCCTTAACTTCTAGCAGTATTGCAAGCATAAAAACACATCAAAACTGCATCGACTGTTTAGCACGATATTGGACGAAAACGTAGTAAACATAACGCTTGTGTTATGCCATTTCATGTTATTGGTCCAAAATTTCGAAACGAGTCAACGTCAACTTGATCAATCTACTCCTGCCATTATCGACATAACTGCGGCAATTCTTGCGGCGGCAGCCCTCTATTAAACAGAAAAAAAAAAACGAGAAGAACGGTATGAAAGAAAAAAGGAAAAACACCGCAACGGTAATTTCCTACGTCGGCGGCGACCTAACGGTTAGGCTCCAGCAACACACGAACATATAGAGACATTGCGGCCGCGGCGAGCTTCTAAAGGACCGAAAGATTCGTCGCGCGTGTCGTCTCAAATGTCCCCGCTTCCACGACTCCTCCGGTTTCTGGGGAAGTTTTCGACCCGAATCCGACTGCTGACCTTGGGTAAACCCCCGAGGCAATAACAAATAAAAGAGAGAGAGAGAGAGAAAAAAAAATAAAGGGGAAGAACACCCACCCACAAGATGGCAAAATAAAATTGCTCTGTCACCGCTCATTAGTGACGAGAAACACGTCTCAAGCAGATCCCTACCGCTCTTTACTTTTCTTTTTTTGGTATACTGCGATTTCTTTCTTTTCTTCCTTCCTTTCTTTCTTTTTTTTTTTTTTTTCTTTTTCACGTGCAGCGATCCGTTATAAGAAAGACGCAACTTTGATGATTGCCGCGGGCTGCCAGGTCACGGTGGCGCATCGCTATTTGAGTTCGCGGTTTCTTGTTGGTTTTTTGTTTTTCTTCTGCATACGTGCCTGTGTGTGTACACGTGTAATCCTGGAGCCTCCCGCTTTACGACGGTTCGAGCTACTCTTGCGCGGCATATTTTTTTTTCTTGTTTTTGAGCTACAAACGTGGAAGAACATGTTCCCACCGGATCCGACGCGGTGCGCGCTGATGCCTGTGTGTGTGTGGGCCCTTCGAGGCGGTTCGCTTTACGAGATGCGATCGCGCGCCCGAATTCGTAACACCCCCTCCTCCACCCCCCCACCCCCCCCCACCACCACCACCCCGCTGCCGATTTGTTTTTGCTTCTATTGCTGTGTAGGAGCTCTGGTTGAACCTACTACACACGCTGCCATAGAGAAGGCCTGTTGCTCGCGTCGCGAAGATGATCTGTGTTGGGTAAACTTGTCGCATGCCGCCCTGCGTAGATCAAAGGGAACGCCGCCAGATTGGTACGTGCGCTTTTCTTGTTTGTTTTTCTTGTGCGCTCTCGCGAAGTAATTAAGTAATTCTTTTTCTTTTGACGAATTGAAATAGTTGGTCGTATCTTGTTCGAGGAGAGAACTATTTCTGTTCTTTTTTTTTTCTTTTGTATTTCAACGTTCCGACGAGTTGCCGCTTTCATGATTGGATCAAAGCGAGAGAAATTAGACGAAACAATTCCGATACAGAGATAGGCAACGTCCGAGATAAGATTATGGGTTACTTATGGCCAGTCTGTCGCGTGCATTCTTGTCCCCCCCTTCCGTCTTTCGCTGTGCGCCTGATGACGTAGACGAAAGGTCCTTGTGTTAACTTGGCGAGGAAGGGGATTAAAATTTGGGTTTCACTGTTGCAACGGATGCGATGATGATATCGCATTTAAAGGCAGTGCTGCAATACGGATCGACTTTTTTGCAAGCGGACCTAGCCGTTCTTTTATTTCCACAAATTAGGAAAATATTTACTGCATTTCTGCCTTTCTCTCTCAAAATCTGCAGCTAAATGCATTGCGGATCCCGATAACGACTTGTTTTGCCAACTGCAGGAAATGCGATATAGAAAAGAAACGTTAACTAGAACCGCCATTAACGTCGTTCGCGCATTTTGGGCCCGTATTTCTTGTCGGAAATGGTGCTACGGAGAGAGCGGCTAGAAATGGTCTCTACAACACGACCATTCATTGATTACTGGTAGCCTTCAATTTCGCAATTGTAACGCGCCTCGCAAAGTCATTACGGTCATGTCAATTGGGAAAATTGCATTCATTAATAAAGCGAGTGCCGCGCCAGTTTTGATGCCCGCCGTTATTGTAACAACTTATCGGAAAAACTGCATTTCGCATAACTTTTTTTTCTTTTTTCGACGGCAACGTTCACCCACACTCACTACACGGTAATTCACATATATACACCATACGCTGATGTTCACGGTGCCTCGAAATCTTCGAACAATTAAAAGGGGACATCAGTGATGTAGTCTTCGCGGGGGGGTGGAGGGGGGGAAGAGAGGAATGACATGGGGGATGCGACCGGGAAACTAACTGCCTAATCTCCGGTCTGCCAGTAGCCCGACTCTGTGCGCCCCCGGGACAGAGTGTCTGATTGGACTCTCGGAATTAAACGCATTTGTCTGCAGAGGGCCCGCACAATGGACACTCGAGATCATGGGAGGGAAACAGCGGATATGGTGTTTTTTTTTTTTTTTGGTTGGGCTGGAGGGGTGCCATTAGTGGAACTGGAGAGGTTTCTCTTAACGTGTAAATGTAAGAAAAGGAGAAAGTCAGTGACCCCCTCAAAAAAATTCTAACGATAGAAAGCGATGAACAAATTGGACTTCCCGTAGTACGCATTGTGTGCCGAGGTCGCCAGAGAGATGGCTAGGGTTCACCCCGGAGGATAAGGACGAATTAGTCGCTGTCGCGACGAAGAAGATGGATCGGAGTGATAAGAGAGACTATTAATGAGGGTTTGAGTAAAGTGCCGGAACAGTCTACAGAACAAACAGCAGTTTCTTTTGTCTTTGTTCGCCATCTTTTGAATAGACAATTTGCGGGAGGATGGAGGGAAACGTCGGGACAGGACTTAGAGAAAAAGCGAGTTGTGCGCGCATTTGACTACGTGTCCCCCGCGCACTGACTGTGATGTTTCTTTTCCGCGAAGAGAGAATTAGTGGGACGACTAATGTATTTTTAATGTGGAAATCAGTCCCTGTCATTGGCTAGGGACGTATGAGAGCCCACACCCAGGTCGAAAATAGCTGTAAAGATGCAAAGACAGTGTTGAATCGCGAATATAAACTTTATTTCGGATGAACTGGACGCATCACAGTATTCGGAAGCAGAAATACTTACCTGACGGCACAACTTTTTGATTGGTTCGCTATTACATCTTTTATCGTGAGCGGTAAGAGTCTAGGAGAGAGACTGGAACTTGTACGCACGCACATGCACTGCTGCGTGGTTCAGAATGCACACTCACCGAAGTGATTCGGAATGTTTCTCAAAAGTGAGCACAACGTGTACAATGAATATTGGGAATCAGTGATAAGCTATAACGTCACTCCGGACTTCACGCTTCTCATTGCGTATTAAGCGTGGTCTCGCGGTACGCCACACTTTGCACGCAGTGTGGTCAGGACGGTGAGCAACTTGAAATGAAATGAAAGTTTATTCAAATGAAAGTTTATTTCCATTTTGTAAGGTACAGATCTTGTAAGGTACAGATGGGGGGGGGGGGGGGGGGGGGGAGCGGAAAAAAACTTGAAAGAAATAAGCGATATCTTGAATAAAGCCAGTTCGTTATAACGAGGTTTTACTCTATATGTGAACAACATAGTTCCCGGAAGGCTCTGCTGGCTCCATTGACAGAGTGCCCACAAATTCGGCATTTTTATCAAGTGCCACGGTCAGTATTTTTTTTTTTTTTACGCCGACTGTGCGCACTATACAGCTGAAAGCCCATGAACGCGGTATATGCCATTTCAAGTATCTTTTTTCCCCGGGACTTGTCCAAATATCGCCTGGGACCACACAGCACGATCCGACTGGAGATAGCAAATGAGACGATCGTAAATTACCCTCCAGAAGGGAGGGGAGATTACACCACCTCAATGAACGAGTCGCGATCACGCAACAGGGCCATCAGGGCTCCCGAGATAAACGGCTGAGTTCCTCGTTTGTTTATTCAGTCCTTTCCTTCCGTACCTGGTCAGGGCCTGCGGAGTTAGCTGCGACGATTACTCGGAGCTTCAAACGCTTCTCGCGGAAATTCGGTGCATGGATCGATGGAACGGCGCGTGCGTTGTGTTTGGTGTGTGCGGTGCCAGGTACTCCCCATAACCCCCCCCCCTCTCTCTATCGCCCCATTTCTGCACCACTTCTTGGTTTTAGTGCCAAATGCCATTGCTCGACATACAGGCTCATCTGGATTGTGATGAATGAAACAAAAGGACGGGAGACTTCAGCGATTCCTTCGGCTTTGGATTGATTCACATTAACCGCAGTATTAATTATCCCACACTTAAAGGCAACCATAAGCTACATAACCAGAAGTTACATAAGCTTCAGTTGCCGGGAGACATGAAAAGCATCCAGGGGTGTTCGAATGCTATCGCGTTGCGCTCTCAAAGGCCTTGGCATCCTCCCGATTTTCGAAACTGAACGTGTGGCTCATTTAAATTTCACGGAGCGATGCTTACAGAGCGAAATCACGAATAACGCCGCGATGTCGCGACTCCCAATTCCCACTAGTCGCTAACTAAATCGTTGGCTCCAGCATTCCGAAGCCACCTGCAGCCTACGCAAGTGACGCCGTGTAGTGGGCGAATCACGATTAATTTTCACCATCCGGTGTTGTTTAACGCGCACCCAAAGCACTGCACAAACTCGGCGATTTTTTAGTCAACATGAAACTACAGTCTGTACAAAGTCTCGAATCGAGACCCCTCCGAAAACACACCGAAAAACTCAAGGTGCGTTCAGCGCACGCAATCCCGTCGCATTGTGTGTGAAATATAGTCGGTTCATACTTGCGTGAAAACAATGAGCGCGAACTTTCTTAGCCGGGACAGTGAGACAGACAAGGGACGTTCGCTGTAAGCTTGTCTGTTCCACTGTCCCGCCTAAAACCTTCGCTCCTTATCTATACGCAAGAATGAGCTATAACTTGCAGCCCTCTCCCTCGTCTGTCTCACTGTTTCGCCTAAAGTCTGCCCTTATTATCCCCACACAAGAACGAAATCCCAATTTTTGTGAGGGATGCGAGGTAAGGAAATGACACACGCACGCGGAGCTTTCGAGACGCCACATTCGTCACGTTATAAGTGCGCTGTCGCGTACTTGAAGAGTTGGTGCTGCTAAGTCCTACCATACGTACATAGTCTCTCAAAGCATGGTACAGGACCTTTATGTTATCTTCGAAATCGGTTGACGGGAATAGATCGAGGTAAAATAACGCATGTTGTTCGGCGAGTCGGTCGTACATCGTTAAGCAAGGTGCTGCGCAATACAAAATATGGCCGAGAAGAGCACAACGAGGGGACGCAGTCATTGCGTGTGCCCGTTCTTGTGCTCTTCGCGTGTTCACCTTTGTATTTGACAGCACCTTGCTTAACAAAGATCGAGGTAAAGAGCCGCTCGATTATTCCACACGGACCCGTTCTACAGAAAAAAAAAAAATTAGACAACCAAAGAAGGTAAGTTTTAAATATGTCAGTGAAGATAATGGTAATATTCCCAGCGATGACGCAACGAAAAGTTGACTCGACGTCTAACTTCTGTCGGCGCCGCTATATACCCACAGTTTTCTACACACTTTTGTAGTCTTTAGCCAATGATGCCGGAGTTTTCCGCGTACCATGAGGAATGGAAGGCCCGAAAACAACTCAGCTCAAGTTCGTTCTATACTACGCCGCATTATCGCTGCGCTTCATACATAACTGCTGTGAACCTACAGCAGTGACTTGCCTCGCATGTCGCGCTAAGCTTATTATATGCTCCTTTGCTTGATTCCGGTACATCATTGTGTTCACATTGCCAAATCATGTACTTCCTTTCCATGTATTTATTTTATTGTTACAGTTATTCGCCAATTTGCAAAACGCAACAAATGTAACTCCACTCTGCTAAATTCCCAACTGGGGGTTGCAGTGTTTATAAATAAACAAAAATCATAATAACTGTACAGCTCCACTTATTCCAAACGCTCATCTAATCACGTGTCTAAACAAAATCGTTAGTTTTTTCTTGTTCTTTTTTTCTATCATTTTTAGAGGGACGTTTAGTGGCAACGCTGACGTCGTGTGCTAGCGTGCGATTCGGCTCACGGGACCACCCAGGTTGCGGAAGAAAAGTGAACACGCACGTACAGGAGACGGCCTTTCCTGGTGTGCGAGAGGAAGGGCTTTCGTCCTGCGTCGAGGTCGCCTTCAAATTCTTTTCGACGAGTTTGTTTGCACGCGCCGATGCTGACATGCTGAGCTCAGCGTTTTGAAGGACCCTCTCGCTCGACCACTGCACGCGAATACCTCGTAAAACTCGAAAATGCTCTGAGCGGGCCGCTCGCTTCTCGATAGCGCTTGCATTCGCGCGCATATCTCCGTGTCGAGACGAAGACGCCGCCCGGATGTGTAACTTGCTCGCTGGATTTCACCGCCGCCCGCAGTGAATTACGGAAGAATAATAAGAAGAAGCATCTTCATTTCATTCGTCTTCAAGTTGCTGCTGTTGTCCCATATTCGAGCAATCGTGGTTTTTTGCCTCCCCCCTTCTTTTTTTTTATTCCTTGTATATTTTCCATCTTCGGCTTTCTTCTGTTTTTCCTATTATAGACAGACCGGTTAACCAAGCGTACTTCTTATTTCTGTGGTTTATGTAGTTGTTCAGCTTTTCTCCATTATTATTATTATTATTATTATTATTATTATTATTATTATTATTAATCCCCAGTTCATCATTTCTTTTTCTTTTTCTGCAACTCATTTTTTGGCCAATTGCCCTTAACCTCCACTGCAGGCTTGCTAGTGTTCGGGGATACGAACCGAATAACGATATGGCACGTACCCGTAAATCAAATCCAGCAGCACACCAAAATCAAATTTTGATTAATTTAAATTCTGAGCTTTCTGCACGGCGCGACCACAATCCGATTATGAGGCGTGCAGTAATATTGTGGGACTCTGGATTAACTTTCACCATCTTGGATTAATAGATGACGCGCACCTAAATCTTAAGAACACTACCGTTCTTGCATATCGCCCCCATTGAAATGTGCCTGCCACGGCCGGGAATCGAACCCTCGACCTCGATCCTACAGCAGCGCAACGCCATAGCCAATAGACTATCGCGGCGGGTCCACTGAAAGTTAAACTTACGGAATTAATAAGACACTTTTACAGTGGAACCAAGAACCATAAAAAACGCCAAATCACCGGCCGAGCCATTTGCTTCGAATGTGAACGCCTGACCGCACGCGCTATCAAGTGCGAAGTAGCACGAAACACTAATCGGCAAGAATAACGAACGAATAAAATCGATGACGAAGAAAGAAGTTCAGTGGCGGTGTTGCGGTTCGTGAATTGTAGCAATCATTCAAGCACCTGAAATCGCTGGATCCAAGGGCACGTCTTACTAAGACACACATCATATATATATATGCACTTTCTTTACCTTCGGCATTCCTAATGCTAACGTATTAAAAGAACGCATCGAGCAAGAAGAAATAAATTTCCTGCCAAAGAAGAAGAGAGCTTTTTTTTCTATACTTCTTTTGCTTTGCAGACAAGCTCAGAGGGTCAAGGTCGGGAAAGTCAATTTGGGTCATGGCGCAGCGGGATGCCAGTGCGAAGACCGTGATGAGAAAAAGACCGAACCGCTGCGAAAGCTGCTTCATTTTAGGAACTACACGAAGTCCCGCATTATAGGAGGAACGCAGGGGCTCATCGCCTCCTGTAGTAAATTTGCTCCCTCCTCACGCCTGTCATGTATATTGAAAGGCTTTCGATAAGTTGAAATGTCTTCATCGTTTCTTATTCATACCTTGAGCCCCGACGCTTTCTTCACTAGCTGATTGAAGAATGTGCGATTTGTTACGCAAGTAATGTTCTGTATTTATCTAATGTGGTTACGTGGCAGAGGGGCACTGCACCAAGATATGCTCAGCAAATCTGTAAAACGTAACATGAAGAAAGAAGATATATTGAGCTTCTTCTTTTTTTGCTTTTTATTATTTATTTATCTTTATAATTATTATATAGAAGTTTTAAGAACAAGAACGCCTTTGACAGATATCACGATTCTAGTCCTGGAGATGGATTACTGGCACCGGCGGACATCACTTGCATGAAAGATAAAGAAATAATTTACTAACTAACAAAATTTTACTAATTAGCTTTTTACTAATGACTTTAGGGCACACTTTGCAATTTACAAAATTTAGTCAGTATATTCGCAGGGCTTGTGACATTTAGAACAAGTTCTCTGGACACCAGTTTCCACATATTCGTTCCCAAAATATGCAACCAAATTTATCGCCATAGTTTATTTCAGTGCTTCAACGGAAAAAACGCCATTTTGTTTAAAAAGGGTAAGTGGAAAATCAGCGCATTTTTACCACAAGTTTGACGGCGCACATGTCAAAACCGGTGCCTTTACCTGAATTCGTTCGAAGTGTGCATGTCTTGCAAACACCGTGGCTGCTATTCGTAAATTCCAATATGTGCACAAAAGTAATCAATACAAAACTCACTTAGTGCAATTTTGTTAGTAAGTTCCATATGCAGTTGTACTTATTGCTCAAGTAATGGCCGCCTCTTCGAACAATCCAGTTCAACGATTAGAACTGTACTATCTGCCACAGATAATTTTTTTAATTCTTCATAATCTAAACAAAGAAGATATCTGGTATACCCTCCTTAAATTATCACCCTGTAACCTCAGGACACCAAGGATACGTTAGATTGTCTGGGAACAGTATCTAGAAGCGTTGGACATCGCAGCTGCTGGCCACGCTGCTTAGGTCGAGTGAAATACGGCACATACACACCGTACCCGCTATCGTACCGCGTCGCGCGTGAAAGTCAAAAAGGCGTGACAGCTCACTCGCGCACTTACAGCCAACCACATCCTGTGCGCAGCAGTCGTCACCTGCTTGCGTAGCAACACCGAAGCTTACGACAGGCGGTTTGCCTACGGGACCACGCGTGTGGGGGGGAAATAAATGAGCCCCACTTAACCCGGCAGCCTTCACGCGTCGCTCTTCTTTAAAAGACGTTTTTTTGACGTCTCCCCGAAGTGCAGCCGTCTGTTCTACCACGCTCCGCTACACGACGTCTACACCCACACCTGCGTTTGCCCGCGAAGATGGGCGGAGAAAGAAAGAAAGGAAATGAAAGAAAGAAAGGCTGACGACCATGAATGCGGGACGGAGCAGGTGGGTCTTCTGCGATGCGCACGTTAGGTCATTAGTTTCGAAAACGCGGCGGGACACACAGACACCGGTTGTGGGCGTTTTGTGTCTCGATGCAGAGGTCTCGTCACCACGCTGCTCCCGCCTTACGCGCTCTTACGCGTTATGCCATCGGTGGCACTGTGCTGCTCAGGTTAGGGTTGAAGCTGTGTGGCGGGTTGATTTTGAGCTGTTTGTCTCATTACAATGGAGAAACCAACTTTCGCTTAGGGAACCTTGATTCGCTCTTAATTTTAAGCAATGGCACTTAAAAGTAATAGCTTTTTGTCACTTGGTAAAAAGCTCGGCCGGTGTAACGGCCGATGCTCATCGACATTCGTTACGGATAAATCCTACTTAGTAAGTGGAACATTTCTGCAATTTTGTTCCACGTACTTAGTATGTAGTACGTAGAACGAGATGGTAAGATTGTACGCACGCCTACAGTGCATTTATTCGAGATATTGCGTCTACGAAGGGCTTGGTCGCTTCGCTTAGTTGTGTGTAAAACCGTTACGGTTATAGCTCTAGTGCAGTCAGTGAGAATAGTTACTTGTATTTTTGTCCTTTTACGTTCCTTTCGTTTCGTTTATACTTCGATCATCGAAAATTTCTGACCGGGACTGCCGTTGCAGACCCTGTCCGAGTTCGTCAAATTGTCGAATTCACTACCTTGCTTGCACTCATTGGCTTTTGGGTTCAAGATAAGCATTTGGTTATATAGACATAAATCAATGCTGGGAATTTTTCGTCAATATAATTTAGATAAGGAGACGCACTTTACAGTAAACTGTCGCGTTAAAGGCATAACATATATGCTGAAGCACCGTAGTTTGTACACTGCACAAATGTGAGACATTTGTTTTGTACACAAATGTGAGACATTTGTGTACTTAGATTTACGAGCACGTCGAAGAAACCCCGGTGACCCAAATTATTCCGGAGTCCCGCACTACGGCGTGCCTCATGATCATGTCGAGGTTGGGCATGCAAAGACCCATAATTTATTTAAATTTTTTTAATAATTGGTATCTTATTCAGAGAACTAGGCCACCTATGTCTGAAGAGTTCCGTCTTACAGTGGGTGAACCTCTATTAGAACAGCGTGCAAAATGCTTCTTTTGTCTGTACTATCACGTAAGAACACTTTACTACAACCTGAAAACTTGGTTTGGGTGTTACTAGTTACGTCAAACATGAATAGTAGCGGCGGGCCCGCTAAAATTGGAGGAAAAACGGCGCTGCTTGGTCTGACTGTGCGCTGGTTTCAATCGTACGCCTTTGTTTTCTTCGCTTAAACTAGTCATAAACGTGAGTACATATTAACGAAAGGTACAGTTACAGATGAACCAATAGTCTATATGAGCATTCCGTTCTAAGGAAATTTTACTCGTGTGGCTATAACCACGTTTTAGGCCAATCCATGTTTGAGCCAAGCCAAACCACCCACGTCCCATAGCATTCCAATCGTGGCACAGCGCACGTTAAGAAATTGGCATAGAGGATGGCACCATTCGTCCCTCCAGGTAATAGCGCGAAATAATGTACGGTGCAAGAGGGTACTAGAGCAGACGGCACTCTAATTCCGAGTCAGAGCGTCAGAGACTCCAGCTTTTGAGGCAGAAGGCCGGAGGTCACGTGCAGGGTCATGTGCATTCCCATGATCGCACTTCTGATTCGACGATGTGCCAGCCCCGGCCTCTACTCTAGCAGCACATTGTTTATAAACCGAGTGCGCAGCAGGCGCCTCCCATCTCTATTCAGGGCGAGGCTGATGAATTCGTTCGTCTGCAAACTGCCGCTCTTGATGATGAGACCTGACAGACGACGAGCTCCGGCAAGACGTCCGCCCACACTACAGGCAGACGATAGAGAGAGAAAAAAAAACAACACGGCAGAGGCGTGGCACGCAAAAATAAACGAAACGAAATGCGAGAGAAACAGAGGAACGGTAACGCAGCGACGCGCAGGCGGACAAAAAAGATGGCGTGCCCCTGGTGACCTAGAGACAGGAAAAACCGTGACGCAGACGGACGCAGGTGTTCCGAGTGAAGTGGTCGTCTGCTATATATCTTTGAGTGTGTGTGTTGGGAGAGGAGAGGGAGGGGGGGCTGCGCAGCTCTTCGCAGCGTAGATTTTCGTGAAGGGGGCGGGTAGAGCAATGGCGCCGTGGGCGTTTTCACTTAGGAAGCCGTAAAAAGAGGATGAAATGAGCCACCTGTTCTTGCGGACTGGCCGAAAATTGCGTCTGGCTGCGGCTTCGAGAATGGGAAAGAAAGTACGGTTCGGCAACGTTCGCGCGCACTGATCGTCTGCGCCAGATATACCAGCGGCGTAGAGCATACCTTGATGAATCTGTCGTAGTTCGACTGTGAGAGAAGTCGTAGTGGTGTTCCTCCGGGGTTAAGTTTGACAACTCGGGGTTCTCTATAACCCGACCCTAAACCAATGTGGCGGGTGATTTTTACAGACAAGATGCAGCACGCCATGTAACGGAGATGTGGCGGTGTTGACGTAACATTCCGTACGGGCAAAAAAAAACGAATTTGACAACCTGTACTGCTGGAAATTTCTCGGCAGGCAAGCTTAGTAGACGTGGCCAAGCTTTCCCGAGATACTTCACGGTGGATCTTGTTTGAGGCGACGAACAGTGTATGAGACCTCTCAACGTAGTGTACAACGTAGGTTTGGCTACCAAATGTGCAGTTTCTCTATTGTATTCCCACACCCTCGGATCGCGCCAGCCGAAGCCGGGAATGGTATCGACAACCCTGTGCCCTGCACCACGACTCCGTGCAGCCACTAAACAAGCAGCAAATAGCGTGCTTCAAACGAAAAAATATGATGGCGTTTAATGTTCTGAACTTCACTGCAGCTTATGTGAGGAACGCCGTGTACAATGGAGGGATCCGGACCAGCTTTTACAGCCAAGAACTCTACAACGTGCATCCAAATCTAAGAGCACCTGCGTTTCGGCCTTTCACTCTTCATCCAAATGCGGCCGTTGCGGCCTGGCGTCGAGGCCGCAAGCTCGTGCTCAGAAGTAGAGGCACCGTATTAGTCTGCGAAGCCTCGGCAGCAGGCACTTTGGACTGTTGATAAAGAAGTGTTTTTGTAGAATAAAAAGGAAAAAAATATGAAAGAATACCTAGGACAAAGCTTACGAAACGCACATTATATTTCTTCTCAAGGCAGGAGGACGCAAATTACGGGGCCCCGAAAAAAAAAAGAAAGAAACCGGGGTCGCGCTCGAAAGAGCATCAGCTGCAGGATGAAGAAGACCGTGGTGGTGGTGGCGGCGGCGATGCGAGAAACGGCAAGAAAGAGTTTGAGCGAAATGGCGAAGACTCGAAACTCGGAGAACCAAGCGGAGGTTTTTGAAGAAAAACGAAACTATAACTCTCGAGAACGGAACAAAGAAATAACGTTACGAACAAGAAGAGTCAGAGAGAGAGAGAGAGAGTCGGGAGGTTATGCGCGTACAAAAAGCTCGAAGTTGGAAGCGCCTCGCGGGGAAGGTTGGAAGTTCAAGCACCGTGGAAGTCGAGGACCCCGCGAGAAGCTCTTTGATTCTTCCTTCGCTTTCGTAATGAAAAAGAAAGAAAAAAGAAAGGAAAGGTCGCGCCGACCGAGCGTGCGAAGAAAGGGCAGGTATATAATACAGCATGCGCCGTGCGCGTACGTGCGCCTTCATCAAGATTTCACGGTGGCTGAGCTTCTGCGAGCACCTGTGCCAGTTGCACGCGACTTTCGGGAGCTGGTGCCGCACTTCCGCGGCTCACCTCGAGCGGAGTGAAGCGGCAACGGCAAGGAAGGATAAGGTAATGACGAAAATAGACAATGCACCTGCGGGAGGAGTCGTTTTCTTTTCCTGCGGGACGAATGAAGCTGGGAGGGAAGGAAAGGGAGAATGAACGAATTGAGGAAACGATGAAAAAAGCTAATCGTGAAGAGCGGTAGGAAGGAATGAAAGAAGAGAAGCAGTAAACGAAGGGACGAAGGCAAAGAGAGACTGGGAGAGAAAGAAAACTGAGTGGATGAAGGAAGGGAAAGGAAGGAAATCATGAGGCAGGGGGAAGGGGGAGAGAGAGAGGTTTATTAACGAATACACGAAAGAATCGAATCAAGCAAGTAAAGGAAAGGACGAATAAGCGACAGATAAATGGAAGGGACAGTATGTTGGAAGAATATAATGAACGATGGAAGGGAGGACGGTAGGAATAAATAACGAAGGAAAATGAACTAATGCATAAGGAAAGAATGAAGCTCAAATAATTGAGCGAACAAAATAAGTGATTGAAAGCGAGGGACAAAATGAAGGAAGGCAAGAGAAAGAACGCCTTGAATAAGAAAAGGAAGGAAAAGAAATAACGAAGAAGAAGACAGGAAGAAAAAGAAAAGGGATAGTGAAGGAACGAATACAGAAGAAAGGAAAGGAGTCCCGGGGCTAGAAACTGCAGTACCGAGAACACCTCGCAGTGTATGCACCCACTGACTGCTGTTCGCTCGTGTAGTAGCTGTCTTCCCTTCGTTCTATGCACTCCTCTTCACACAGCTTTTGCCATCGTTCAAAGCTTTATGAGGCATTTGTGCTTGGCACAGACAGCGCGTAAGCAGCGAGAAGAATGTGTTCCAAAAATGATTATTGCTTCCTTTGCCAGCGAAAAATGCACCCGAGCTGTACAGCAAGCCGAAAGGAAAAGGAAAAAGAAAAAAAGCGGCGGCTGGAGCACGCCATCCTGGAATTGCAAATTCTGATTCTGAGCCCTCTGGGAACCTAAGGCACACAAGCCAAAGAGGATCTAAAGGGTTTAGAAAGGCGGAACACTGTAGAAGAAGCAAGAACGAAACAAGTTAATGGTACAGAGGCAAGAGGTGTATTATCACTTCTGAAATGATCTTGACATTTATCCCTCTGGAGGAACACAACGAAGTAACAACCTTGAAGCAGAATGTGCAGGTTGCGACGTCACGCGCTCTCGGCGTCAGAATGGAAAACTGGGCGACAGTGGCGCACGTTCATCGTCTCGTCATAGCACTAGCGGTACGAGGACTGAAAAAGGTATATGCTCAACTCGCTTCTGGCTAGGCTTCAAACCTCTAACCCTGATTTACCCTGTCGTTTAATATTTGTATTTGTTGCACAGTCGCAATCCCGATTCCTTCCTAATTTTCGTTCACACACACACACGTGTGCGTGTGTGTGTGTGTGTGTGTGTGTGTGTGTGTGTGTGTGTGTGTGTGTGTGTGTGTGTGTGTGTGTGTGTGTGTGTGTGTGTTTCTACTTGCGAAACTTTCGAGCCTACGCAGTAATGGAAAAAAAATGTCGCTGCAGTTTCGCCCGGAAGGCCGAGCATTGACAGCGATAGCAAAATATTACACCAGACGTAAGTGCTAGAGTGTTAGAGTGCCAACACGCGTATTTTGTTAAATGGTTGCATAAACCGCAGCAAACATTCGCTTACTCCCTTAACAAAGCTAGCGTCACGCGTGCGCAAGCAAAACACACCTCACTCGATGGCCGCGACCACTCGCTGTCAAAACATTGGCTTTATGAAGACACCCGGCGCCGGCGAGCGCGCGTGCTTGTTCCAGAATGTTTCGTACTGCTGCTTGATCCACCAATTCGACTGTTCCGCGTTTCGAAATTTTGTACGCCACCTCCAACATCGGGCTCGTGAAAAGACAGCACGCATGTTACGAGCAGCCAACATGGTTCCCCTTTAGCCCCGGCACCCACCGCGGATGACCTCCAACGTACGGTGCAAGGGCCTAGTATGCGTCGCTCAGCCAAGGGGACAAATGCGCATCCACGACCGGGCTAGACGAAAAGACGCGCGCCCTCCTCCCCCCCCCCCCCCCCTAGAGCGCGCTCGATTACGTGACTCCCAACATTGTGCACGTGGGAAGACTGCGCGCATCGAGCAATCATCCCTGTCGGCTCGGCCTCGCACCCAGCCGCATGCGACACTTGGGCTGCTCATTCTACTCGCCCTTGGACTTTATTTGGAACATCACGGCGACGGCGAAAGTTCGCCTAGAGCGTCCGTATAATCTATGGCGCAATGACCGACCCGGGTCTCGCTTAGCGATTGACTGTGCCGCCCTACTGCTGAGAGCAGGGTCGCGGGTTCCATTCCGTAGGCAGGAATTTGTCGCAACTCTGATGTGAGTGGTATACAAATAGGTTCGTGTGTCATGCTTTGGGCACACGTTAAAAGAAGCCTATGGGGTCAAAATTAATCAGGAGCTTCCACTCTATCACGGCGTCTTTCATAGCCCGTGCGCTGCTCTGGTACGTTGACACAATCAATCAATCAATCAATCAATCAATCAATTCATTCATCAATCAATCGCTGCTGGTAAGCTACCTGTGAAATAGAATCCAAATGTTTTTCATTCATGAACCAATTACGAACCCAAACTGGCAATGTAACTCAACTTAGGTTCCGGATATAAGCGGGAAATGTTTTTCACTTAACGGAAAAGCGTTTTGTATACTAATTAGATTTTTAAGTGAACGAAACCATAAATATGCGGAGCGGCGTTTTCACCAAATAGCCACTGTTATCTGTAACAAACGTAATTATATAACCTCTCCCTCCCCCTCTTTCGTGGATAAAGGCTACAGGTATGAGGAACGCTGTACCGTATAGCGGCAGCTATTTAGTTTGATAGGAGTTCAACATAATTATTGCGTGTGTTTGAAAATATTTAAGCATAAGATAATAGAACGGCATTTTACAGATCTTTCGATTTAGCGTGGAGTGTCCTTTCGATTAGGTAAGCCGAAGGTGCTAGACGACATTTTTCACCTATTGCAGGAGCTTGAATGGAACGAAATTCGGAGCTCACAATTCGTGGAGCACATTGATTGCCGTTTCATGCTCTCGACCGAATCTCGATTCTATAGTTGCGAAACAGCATCGACACGCTTTTACACTTACAAACGAATCACGAATACACGCGATAAGCGAAATAGAATCTAATAACATGTTTTCCACTTGCGGATAAATTACGCATTTTCGGAGGCTACGCATCACCCAAAACACTCCTCGCACCGATCGACGACAGTTTAGAAGCAGCGAGCCCGACCAGCCCTTTCCTCGACAAATTAGTAAGCACTCCCCCCCCCCCCTTCCCTTTTCGCCAATCGGCTCCTTTTGAATGACGCTGCTCGCTGCTTTCCGACGACTCCGCGTTTTTGAACTCGACGCTCGTCTTTTGTTTCCAACTTTCGTTCGAAGGAAGATTGAAGTTCAAACGCGTGTTGTGTAGTAAGCAACGTTCCGCGCTGTCGGCGCGACCCACAAATTGCGGATTAAATTAGGCTCCACCGGAGCGCAAATTCGCCAGAGAGAGAGAGAGAGAGAGAGAGACGGGAAGCTGTGAAAGGCATCACGGTCCTTGCCCTTTGGGAGACTTCTCCGCAATGCAGTTTCGTATTGCAGTGAAACGCCGGTCGTTTCTGCGGAGCGCGTGCGGGGGTAGCGCTGCATGGGAAATTTAAGCGCGGGCTACATGGAGCGAATTGTCACGGCGAACGCGGCGCGGCGAACAGGGGCGCGGCGGCAAGACGTCGAAGATGCGCTGCAAAGCAATACATGAGGCGAACAGCGGGCGGACGCCGCCGCGAGTTCGCCGAGTTGGCGCCAGTGTTATCAGACTTAGCATACGCGTTGTGGTAAACGATGAAACAAATATAAGCGCTTTTTAAGGTGGCATATACCGCTTTTATAACTGATAAAAACACCAACACTAGCGCAGACACCAACGTGGTTGCAGAAGACGAGAAAAGGCCCGCGCGCGAAAGACCAGCATGCCTAGCGACCGGAACTGGCGCCTCCCGATTGGCTGTCGTCAGCCGCTGCGCGCTCGACGCTTCCGGCGGCCCGACGAAAATATTTGGACAGGCAGGTCGGCGGCGGCCGTCAAATTTTTGGACGCCGGCCGTCGGGCGTTCGCCGCCCAAGGAAGTTCGTCGCTCGGACGCCGGTTATTCGCTCCATGTATTCCGGGCTTAAGCTTGTTCGAGCGTACTTTTCTTTTTTTTTTTATGAAAACAAGCACAGTCGAAGAAAAAAACGCTATATATCGACAGCGTTATGAAAATTTGATGCGACAGCAATGGATCAAGGTAATAAGCAATCATGAAAGGGCGAGGAGGAGGAGGAGGAGGAGGAGGAGGAGACAAAGGAGAGGAAAGACAGGGAGGTTAGCCAGTGTAAGTACCGGCTGGTTACCCTGTGCTGGGAAGAGGGGTAAATGGAATAAAAGGAGAAAGAAGAAGAAGAGGAAAAAAGGATAGTTGGAGGAGGGAAGGTGCAGTTTGTGAAATCTGCATGGATAGGATGATAGTCTGTCGATTTGCTTGAACTTGGGGGATCCAAACAACTTTACGGCTTTAAAAGTTGTACATTTGCGTTTGAACTTTTCGTTACGTATACAATTGGCAATAAATAATCCAGTGAGCGGGAACTTATTGCCTTCGCACTTTGCTTCGTGCGCCGAGAAAAATATAACTGTTGAGAGAGTTAGAACATATAAGGCGCAATAAAGAAAAACGCCACGCGAGCCAGTGAAGCCACAAGTTCATGCGCTATATCCGTCATTCCCATGAACTCTGAACGATCGCTGCACCACAGAATTCTATCTGGGGTCTTTGGCAGGAAACTTATGTGGACGCTGTATATAGCACCGGGACAAACGCTTGTTTCCTCATTCGCGCAGTTTTCGTCGCGAAGACCAAGGCTGGGTGGGTGTGGTTTCAAAATCACTACGTGTCGCTAGTCACATATGGCTGTCGCACGAGCCTCTGCGCGAATAACCAAAGGGCACAAGGACGGGAAAATTGCCGAGCTATCTCCGCTTGCCCCCTATTATCACGGGAAGGGGTGTGGACGTAGGAGCGAGTTGTTGCTGCGACGCTCTGAGAACAATTTAAGGCGCTTCTTTGTTTTTTTGTTGTGTGTGTGTGTAATGTGTGTGTGTATATATATATATATATATATATATATAAGAGAGAGAGAGAGAGAGAGACTGAGAGAGAGAGAGAGAGAGAGAGAGAGATGGCCTGTGTGGTGATTCTGCTTCCACATCGCTGCAGGAACCTGACAGTTGCTTCATCAATGTAAATTATGGGTTGCCCACTAGGCTTGTAGCTGGCCTGACGGTAGAAAGGGCTTGCGGAAACTCAGTGGCTCGAAATGTGTCTCGAAGAGTGTTTGACGTGGACGTCCTCCTAGCAACAGTGAGCGGTAAATGAGCGGGTAGCTGCTGGCTGTGAGCGAGGAAGTGAACACCAACTTTAGTTTACCAATGAGCGTGCGTGGACCAGGAAATGCTCGCTCTCTGAAATACACGCTATTCCAAGGACGCGTAACAGCTAAGAGGAAGCTTTAGCTCGGGAACGCCCATCTAAATAAATACATGGGAATGAAAAAAAAAGGTTGTAAAAAAGCATTGCATTGCTCAGCATACATTGAACCGAACTCGATTGCGATTGTTGCGCTTAAAAGAAAATGTTGATATTTGCCGGCTGAATGAAACGAACTTTGGATTTACGTCACCAATTTCCTTTTAGAAATGTTTTTGCAAATCGCAATAATAAACAAGACTGAAGCACCATGTTTACAACTTTGCAACTCGACGCCCAAAAGGGATATCGCAATTCTGTAAACTGTCCCTATTCAGACATCTAAAGCGGCAAAAAACAAAAAAAAAAAAAAAACGAAAAGCATGGTGTATAGTACACCACCCTGAAGTATATCTATGTACCACTAATTTGTCTAGCACTTCGTCTTGACTAACGTTGGCTAACACCGCCATAGACGGGCTAAATCTAGTAAACATGCCCAAACACCCAAGAAATTATGACGGGGAGCGCAGCCTTCGCTGTGACTTGATTAAATGACCATCCCACGCGTAAGGCGGAAGACAGGTGTTCGAGTCCCAATGACGGCAAGCTGTCTCTCGGTCCGCTTTGATTTCCCTTTTTCCTCATCATCGAGATATTTCACTGGAACAAACAGTTCATTTTCCTTTATCATTTCCCTGGATTCATCGTTTACCAACTGAAATTTTGGCTAGTTGGTATAAATTCGCTGCCGTGTCTTATGCGCCAGCAGGACGACCGAGCGTCGTGGTTCATCCCTTTCTGGTTGTGTTCTGCTTGGCGTCTAAGACATGGACGATACGCTTCAGTGTCTGTTCGTTTTATGGACATTGTGTAAGTAATAAAACATCCAGTCTGTCGGTTCACTTCATACTGTCGCGATGAGCAGGCTGCAACGGTAGGAAATTACAGCGGCAGGGGAGTCTTCATTAGATAGCTTTAGCTTCTCTGTGAATTTCTTATCAGATTGCGAATTACTGGGTTAATCGGTGCCGCGCGCGGTGGCAACAATGCTGGTGGCGACATCTTGTTACGCAGAGAGTAACCAAATTTATCACAACTAATACTGCGGCGACGTGCAATATACCATTAATTGTCTGTTGTCGTACCGTGTTGGTAGCGACAGTGGTCTTTAACGCGACGTCCTTTTCGATTTTCCTTCGACGAGAAGACTAACGCGACACAAAATTTTTTTTTTAAACATCTTTTGTAGTTAGACAAAGCGTCACGAGATGACACTACCAGCTTTTCTGCAGCCCCACACGGTTGCGGTAACCCGTACACGGTAACCCGTACACGGTAACACGTTTACGGACAATCTAGCGCTCTCTAGTGCCTCCCAACATAAGCAGCAATGTTATTCACGTCACCCGACGAAACAGTAGGTACACCTATTCCTACATACATACTTATACGCATACTTGTACGTGTTATACTTAAATAGACAAGTACACTTCTATGTACCCAACGAAAAAGAACCAGCCGGCATTCTTCCCAAGAACAGGGAACAGAAATGCGTCTATTCCTTATATTTCCCCAGGGGGGCGGGAGGGGGGTGAGAGAGGCAGTGACCCTCTTGCGACCTCATCAAGGCGCAGACGTGACCGTCTCCACACGACGAGTATGTCGACGTGACAGAACCAGCCCCGGAACGACGCGGAGCGCAGTCCAATAATATAGCCGCAGACGACAACGTTTGCGAACGTGCCATTCATGCAGAACGGAAAGCGGTATACACTAAGAGGACTTCGCGTACATCCGACGCCCCCCCCCCCTCCCCCAAGCTCCTTCACTCCCTTCCTGCACCGCTCGATATGTATATGTCGTCCCGGAGCACGTTCCAACCCGCGTTCGCAAACGAATACAAAACGGTGGACTCCCGGTTTCCCGCTCCTTTCTCGCGACTTTCCCGCGCTTTCCCTTTTTTTTCTCCCGCCATAATCTAATTTAAAACGGCCGGGTTTTCTAGGAGTCGAGTCGCGGAGCTGGAAAACAGGGACGTGAGAGTGAAAGGGGAATGTAGGGAAAGTAGGGCGTTATTTTTTGAGGAGGGAAAAGGGGAAAGGACGCAAGATAAACGGGTTGGGAAAAAGGCTTTTATTTTGGGAACGCTTTCTGCACCGCTAGGAAGAAAGCTTGGAGCGCGCGAGGTTCCGGAGCCTTGCCAGGCAGCTAAGACTGCATATGCACCATGCTCCAGCTAGGTTCCGCAGATACGCGCAGGTTACCCGCATCAAAGATTTCGCAGAAAGACCGAATGTGTTGAGGTAAATGAGAACTCAAAACTGGAAAAAGCCCGGACCATCTGAGATAGGGACACTCGCAAAAGGAAATTTTAAAAACAGGTTCCAAAACAAGAAAATAGCAATAAATGACGAAAGAAACGAAAACTTCCTCCATGCCGAACTACCCGTTCAACATGACAAATGTACTCAAAAAGCCAAATTCTTAGAAGAAAGGAAATACTGCACGTAAGATTTAGCAATATCCTAGCAGTAATACTAAATAAAAGTTTTACGAGCGTTACTCGCATTCCAGCCCACGTCGGAATGCAGGACTTAGTGCTTAGCGACAGAACGCTTTAGCTACTCAGCCACCGTGGCGGGTAGAAAGACGCAACGCAGTGTGGACAAACCAAATAGTAAACTAAGTTAACGCGTATTTAACTATTGCACAACAAAGGAAATCCGTTGCTCAGCGACAGTTTTCACTAATACGGTTCAGCCTGATGCGATCAATTGTTAAGCCGCGGTTTCCACTGTACTAGTAAATGTGTACAGTGAAACCACGGAAATTCATTTAGGCTAGAAAAAGCTTGTTGATGTATTGATGAGCAGCTGCTATTATGTAGAATCCCCTCTCGGACGACCAACAGCAGGTACAGAAAACATAGATAGATAGACCTGCTTCTAGGTCACATTTAACTTTTACGCACTGGGCTAATCCTGGCGCAGCAAGTTGCGGCAACTTTCGGTGCCCTTTTCCGCGATATACGGCGGCGATGTGAAGCGAGGATCGATGAGGCGGTAGCGAGAGAACGTGACCGCGGTCGACGGACTAATGAGTGTCTATCGGCAGCGGGCGCACTGGGGAGTCATTTCCACCTGATACCCCGTTGCGGAGGCTAGGCCTAACGCTAGGCCTAACCTGCTCTCGGATTCGGTCGGCCGCTCTTCATTATGTATCTATCCTTTGTGCCTCCTCCCCGTTCTCTCGCGATGATGCGATCGCCGAGGCACGTATAGCGGTGACGTGGGTGGGCGGGAGCGAGCCATCGGAACCGGGCACGCGAGTCGCGTTAGAAGGAAGACAAAGGAAAACGAAGTAATGACAGCGTGCAATTAGCGCGGCATAGGGAGCACAGGTGCTTCTGGGGAACAGCTCATCCTGGTAGGGGAGAGGGGCGGAAGGAGAGGGGAGTGGGGCAGAGAGAATGAAGGTGGTAATAAACCCTGACCAAACTCATTTCCGGTTTACTATCCTGAGTCGAGGGAAGCGGATTGCAGCGAACGAACATAAATGTCGAATGGACACTCTCTCAGCTACGCGTTAGGCGCATTGGCGGAGTTGTTTTGTTTTGCCGTTCTTTCTTTTACGTCGGGACTGTAGGCCGAAAGCGGGCGGCATTTATAACTGGGAATCTAATGAAGTCTAAGCCGTGCTCAGAACAGAACAATTTGCGCAGAAAGCGCAAGCCTCGTACGAAGCTTGGAAATGGCTTTAGTTGAGGGGCTAATCTTTCTCCCATTTTCAAACGCCACTTCTCCAAAGTACATAAAAATGTTGTCCTCACTATCAGCTTTCAAAGGGCGCTCCATGACGGGTCGACATGGATGTTCACTTTGGAAGGGCTTGCGGAGGGACTGGCGATTCAGCGTTGAGCGTCGGGTGGAGCAAAGGCGAGTTCATTTCACTCGTTCGGCCCTCTTGATGTTGTGTCGTGAACTTACGAGACGACGCAGACTCTGTTCCTTTGCCTAACTTAGTCACGTGCTTCCTGATGAGTCTGCTTCTCGCGTCTCACGAAATGAAACCACGTGTGCAAACTGCACACGTGGTTTGCACACGTGTGTGTGTGTGTGTGTGTGTGTGTGTGTGTGTGTGTGTGTGTGTGTGTGTGTGTGTGTGTGTGTGTGTGTGTGTGTGTGTGTGTGTGTGTGTGTGCGTGCGTGCGTGCGTGCGTGCGTGCGTGCGCGCGCGCACAAATCGTTTGTAATGCATAAATTCCATGCCTTGGCTTCTGGAATAAACTAAAACAGGGGCGCATTAACCATTACGTCTGTGAAATAGAGAATAACATCCTCATTGTCCTCAAAGTAAACGTGATCGCATCTTTTAGGCCACATCACCAGAATCGCTGTTCGCACACACGACACACCATGGGTACGCTTCACTGAAAACTATTTCCTGGTTGCTGATGTGTCATTTTATTGTGTTTAATATAGGACGAGTGATATACACGTATTATTGTTGTCGCATTTTTCGTCAGAGCGTGTGTACGGAACACTCTTGATCGTTTTTCCCCCTATTTTGTAAGCCCTGCTTTTGTTGTATATTTTGCTTTGTTACATTTGTTGCCCTACGAACCGTTCTGTTGTCACAACCATACCGCGGTGCACTCTTCTGTATTTCACTACGTTTGACCCGTGTGCTGCTGATTTGTCGTCGATGCAAGCACCTTACAGCAGAAATCTATCTTCGGCCATGGTTTAATAGCGGACATGCGCATATTGGGACATAGCAAGTAGGTTTTTAAACAAAGAGCATTGCCGTTTCATGTATTCCCTGAAGAAGGGCGGACCCCGGGCGAAACGTAAGAAATAAAACATCGTGTTTTTGCTACGCGCGTCCTGAACCACAAATGCCTATATATATATATATATATATATATATATATATATATATATATATATATATATATATATATATATATATATATATATATATATATATATATATATATATAGAGAGAGAGAGAGAGAGAGAGAGGGAAATAGATAGATAGATAGATAGATAGATAGATAGATAGATAGATAGATAGATAGATAGATAGATAGATAGATAGATAGATAGATAGATAGATAGATAGATAGATAGACGTAACGGTGTACAGACTGGCAGTAGATGGAAGGCAAGGAAGACGATGAAATATATATAGGCTTTTTCCTAACTCTCCCATCTCCTTTTTACCTCTACCACGTGACCCGTTTCCCACATTTCAATCACATACATCCCCCCCCACTTCCGCACTCGTAATGCTAACGCATTAAAAATGCTTAAAAAGGAGCAAACACGACTGTGGGAACGAGAGACGCAAACGTCGCTGGGAGAGAGGTTTCATCAGAGCGCCCGATCTCCCACTCAGTTCACACGGAAGGGCTTAAGCAGAATCGCCACCCTTTTCTTCAGGGAACGCCATCCATTTCACTTTGCGCGCCTCTGCGCACAGTGGCCGAATTATTCTAGGGCACCGGAGGGACAGAGTTGGGAGTCCATTAAGCCCCCCAATAATAATCTAAACGAGAAAGAACGTGCAGCAATTAAACAAATGCAAGAAAAGTACACGAAGAGGAGAATAGCAAATACGACGAAGCAAGAATGAGAACGCGACACAGGCCACCGCACTGGTGGCAATGTGCGGACGCCCCTACAACTATAGCTGCCTTCCGACGCCAAGTCGGGACGGCGATCAGGAGGCCGAAGCACTGCGCGCTAATTTCCCCCCGGGGAATCGTAATCAACGCAGGCGAACGGCTTGAGTGCGGCCGTATAGGGAGAGGTCCTCGGCCACGCTACGAGCATACGTGTGATCGCGCTGACGTGATAGAGTAGAGTTTAAGCTGCGCAGTAATAATGACGAGCGTTGGAGATCATTCTACTTCCTTTTTTTTATTTTCAGGCAGACATATATTCTTTCCCGTAAAGGAATTCTCTCTCTCTCTCTCTCTCTCTCTCACTCTCTTTCTTTCTTTCTATCTCATTGTTGTCCTGTCCTCAACCTGCCAGCATTATAGGAGTGTAATGCTATTGGTTGATGAGGGCTTTTAGAATACAGGGTCGTGTGTGCCAGCAGGTCGATGCGAAGAACCCTCGTATCGTTAGGTAAAACGGTAGTTAAACTAGAGAGTGCGATCCTAGCCGACACGCTCGTTCCGTCAGTTCATCGATTGATTGATTGTTCGAGGATGTACTTTTCTTTTTTTTTTGCTTGAAAAATTAAGGACAGGTGAGGACTGACGTCGACTACGGCACTAATTTTGGTGACGCCAGCCGCGTGTCTGACCTGATAAGAGCGGTGTCGGAATCCGGAACGTTAATGAACTTTCGAACTGTGTGGCACGACTCCGTGCTTTACCAACAGCATAGCATATTTCATTCAGTTCCAAAGGGATAACGATTTTGTCGTCGCACGCATGTTGATACGACGAATTTCGTCCTGATCGCATCATTTGCAAATGATGTCACTGAGTGATTTCACTCAGGTACATAGACATGTCGGTTTTCTACCCTCCT
This sequence comes from Dermacentor andersoni, assembly GCF_023375885.2. Classification (NCBI taxonomy): domain Eukaryota; kingdom Metazoa; phylum Arthropoda; class Arachnida; order Ixodida; family Ixodidae; genus Dermacentor; species Dermacentor andersoni. Next base: position 36,925,604 of record NC_092822.1, on the reverse strand, counting down.
ACCAGCTGACGGTCGGTATGAAGTCAAAGAGATCATGTAAGTCAAACTGTAAAACCACTACACATGTTCAAATGAGTTGCGCTCACAGTAGCAAAACGTTTCTTAAGCAGCAACGGCCTGGTCAACCACGGTATTTTTCTTTGTTCATTCCGCAGCCACAGGGACATCGATCGATCGATCTGTCAATAGATAGATAGATAGATAGATAGATAGATAGATAGATAGATAGATAGATAGATAGATAGATAGATAGATAGATAGATAGATAGATAGATAGATAGATAGATAGATAGATAGATAGATAGATAGATAGATAGATAGATAGATAGATAGATTAGAGCAGGGGGCGTCGCGTACAGATGCCAGCATCTTCGTATGGCGCGTTCCATTGCAGGTGCGCGGGCGAAGCTGTATCACGTGACCAGATTGTTTGTCTTTCTGCGGTGATTGTGACGCAAAGTTCGCTTCTCGTGCAGTCGCCATTGCTGACGCACGCTGAACCAAACGACGGGAACATAACCAAACTAGAAGAATATGACGCGTTTGCGTCACGTGACTTCCTCCGCACGCGGCGCTCCGCTTTCCGCGCGGGAGCAGGTCGAACCGCTCTCGACTGCTCTGGGCCTGGCCGAACAGCTCCTGTTTCACCATTGGAACCTATCCTCCATTAGAAGGCAGATACTCTTGAGAGGGCACTTTGGCGGACGCTTTTGTACGTTCCTGTTCACCCGAAAGAATGTTCCGTTATATGGATTTTAAAAGAAAACAGACTTTTATGCGTGATTTGCTATTACAGCAGTCACGAAAATCGCAATTGAGATGCTATTTCATTCTTATTGTCATGTTGTTGCCTCTGATAGACTTCCTGTTGAGTCACAATTGAATATCATCCGTAAGTTGCAGAAACGGTCCACTTATTAATCACACGGCGCTCATTACCTCAAAAATAGTCCAACTCGACCGGTCTTTGCCTCTTTTGGACTCGAACAGCTTGCCCCGCGGCGTACGTGCGCATCCGAAAGAAACCGCGGTAACCCTTCTCGTGTACAAATTGAAGTAGTCGCTCACGGAACTTGATCTCCATCAGCGAACGCGTATCACTGTCTTCCCCATGGGTTCGTCGCTTCGCCTGTCCATCGTTGCTTGCGTATGGAGCATAGGAATAAGGGTAAGAATGAACAACAAAAAAAGACGAAGAAACGGAACCAATGCGGCGCAAGTGGACAGCAATGAGGAAGCGCCACCCGAGAAGCGTCAAGGCCTGACTCGAGTATAGCGAAAGGGAGCCGGGAGAGTCCGGTTCGAAGAACAATAAACACGCTGTTCGGGCCCGGCGCCTCGTCGCCCCTGGTCGAATAGGATAAACAAGGCGGCTGCTGGCCCTGCGGCAGCGGGGAGACAGCCAGCTCTCCATGCCATCGGTCCTTCTCCATCGCGGGATAAAGGATCCGCCGCCCGATAGCATGCAGCGACAGAGACTCTTTCTTGGCCGAGAAGATGCGCAAATGAAGAAAGCTGCGTAGCCTCTCCCACAGAGCTTCCGCGAAAAGAAAACTCGCCAGGGGGAACTCTGGCGCTAGCGTCTACGAAAGCTTACGAAAGCTGGAAGCGGGGTGGTTCATCCAGCATGAGATCGGTAGGTTAGTAGGACGGATTGACTTTGACTTTGTCCTTACGGCTTCGAACGGATTTTGCGACTTCGCGTAATGTTGATCGTTCTCGTCAAAATATTGCTGCATAAGTGCAACCGTTCGCGGTGATCGTGCATTTGCGCAGGAACCTTCGTCTCCCCCGATTTAGTATAATAATAATAATAATAATAATAATATTAATAATAATAATAATAATTAATAATTAATAATAATTTCTTTGAAATTCAGAAATATAAGGCGCAAGGAATTAACGCCGCACAAACGTGCGTTACCGCAATCATGAAGGAATATACTAATTCGTGTATTACCCATGATTTCCGCGGTAGTTGGGTGATCGGAGAGACAGTGTTCCTCTAGTGATGTCTGTAAGAAACTTTATGCCTTCTCTACATTCGTTCAAAAGCCAACCGCGTTTCTAAGGCGTGACCTCGTCGATCCAAAGGACTCGGCGTCACGTATTCGAGTTCCAACGGAAGCAAAAGTTGGGCGCTACCTTTCTGCTAACACAGCGAATCGCCAATGCGGAAATGTATTCAAACGATCCTTCGGTGTAAAAGCAACACGTAAAAATGGAAGAGAATACTGTGCTATACGCTGTCCTTATATACACGTGTGACTGGCTATAGGAAATGCCAGGACACCGTGGAGACGTGGACGGTAATGACGTCTTGTGGCGGTTTGTTAAAAGAGAGCACGTGAGACACACACACACACACACACACACACACACACACACACACACACACACACACACACACACACACACACACACACACACACACACACACACACACACACACTTTCCTTCTCTCTGTGTCTCTCTCTTTGTGCATGTGGAGCGCACTGACCATTGTTCAGAAAGAACTTGTGTCTCAGAACATGTAGAAATGAGTACGGACTAGTGGGCTAGTTGGTTAGTAAACGCTGGCGTGCACAAGGAAAACTCGTAAACGTATATATATATATATATATATATATATATATATATATATATATATATATAAATAGAGAGAGAGAGAGACACGTACCCCAAAGTTTGGGCGCAGCCGAAGACAAATAACAGCTTTAGAAGTTCCAAATCGTCACTTAGAAACCCCAACTTCTGCGTCCGTCTAAATTGTATACTTGGCTTCGCTTGCGAAGCTTGATCTGCTGTAAATCCATGGGACGTATAGTTTACGCACGAAGTGTCGACAGAATTTATAAGTAGTATGATCAAATAGGGCATATGTGTCCACATCTCGCAGTCCGGCCAGGATTAGTATTGGCACTAGGAATGCGCTGACGCGGACGTGGTTAGATGTCAACGGCGCATTCAGAGCACGATGGATGCTATGAGCGTCCCCTTTGGTAGGGGGCGGTAGGTTGCGCCACCAAGCTCTTGTGTGTAATGTCCTACCTATCTAAAGAAAAAGAAATAACGCGAAGGGTTCTCATCACTTAACTTTCTGAACCCATCTATCAAAAACTATCAAAGTTTTCGTGCGGTATGTTTATGGCTGTGGTCGATAACATGTTCCGTTTCGAGTGAGTGGTTTGACTTTAGAAACACACAGTATCACAGCGTAACTGAGGTTTCTAAAATGTAATAATTTTTCTATACGTAACTGTGGGTTTCTGCTGATTTAAGTAGTGAAATTTCAGTGAGGTCGTGCAGATTTGTACATTTGTGTGAAATAGTGCCGGGCATACAGTGCTCAGTCGTTCGTATATGTGATTGTCCTGGTGGTATCGCGCCGTCAGTGTTACCCGAAGTGTTCACATTGGTTTTGTTGGAATAAACTTTTTTCTAAACGCAATCGGAACAGCGGTATTCGTCAGGCTTATACTTTTTGTAGCGCGATAAATGACATCAAACAAGGAGTCCATCGCGAGACACAGAGATACGTGTTTACTGGGACGCTCGGCAGAAGGACTGGCCTACGCTGTATTAAGCCAGTTTGTGCCTCTTGACGGGAGAGTGATCAAAATGCACTTCGGAGGTATGCAGATCCAATCCACAATGCCGGAGTCCAGGTGAAGCGCTTTACTAATTACAAGTAACCGTTTACAGGCACCGTTTGCAGGCTATATGTATATATAAGCACCGTTTGCTGCTATATAAGCACCGTTTACAGGCTATAATGACATGCAAACACCAAGCCAGCCTGACGAACAGTGTGAGACATTTCGCTTGTGAAAAAGCTGGGACGGAACTTTTTGAGCCATTCGCAAAAAACACGTAGCGCTCAGCGCCTCACTTGCAGCAGCCTAGCAGAACCGGAAACAGACGACGCAGACGGATAGAAACGGCTACAGACGACAAACACCGACATTAAAGAGAGAAGAATCGCAGCTTATGTAAACTACGGGTCAACGCGTGCATCAAACACTCGCTGCAGCTGCTGCAAATAATGCGTCGGACCGCCTGCACACGCGGTCACGCATACGCAAGGGGCCGTTTCGCTGGGCTCCAAATCGATTCAGTTGCCGCTTCAAAAGCTTGATCCTGGCAAATCGCATCCATCCATCCTCGGGGAGGCCTGCGAGCACGCCTCATCTATCTATCCGTCTGGCTGCGCACGTGACCCGCCTTTCCCTTCTCTTCCCGGTCCAGAGTCCCTTCGAAAGAACCGTATACCCATGGCACCGAAGAAAAGCGCACACCCGATTGTTCCTTCGGCAATGAATCGTGCTTAGGGCAAAGGAAGCGCCCCACTTCTGCCTGTTTCTCCGCCGTCGTCTGACGATAACAGACGACAAAGAGAGGTGTCGTCTGCAAACACGGCGCGCAGAAGGCAGGGTTCGCTACAATGATACAATTACCTACCTATAGAGGCAAAAGTAAACCTGCTGCAGTGTTGCCAAACGCATACGACTACCGGGAAGAAGGTGCTTCGTATCGACTTCAGATTGGCAATTTTCTGGGACTGACAGGACACCTTGAAGGCACGTCTGCTCGCCTGGTTGTCTTTGCTAAAACAATATCTATATTGTTGTCTTGCAGAGTAGCGCGGAATAGAGCGCACTAGCTCTGGTCGACCTGTCTGTCTTTCCTGGCAATAATTTCCATGTATCTTTCTTTGTTGCGATAACAATTATAAGAACACTGAAAGCACGTTTCCCCGTCGCCGTCAACGCCGCCGTGCTGTCACGGTAATGACGGCGCATGCGCGGCTCGTGCGCGTAGGGTTACGTGGTCTCCAGAGACGTGAGCGACGCGCGAGGCGTCTGCAGCTCCAAAAACGACCTAGCCAAAGGCACGCACCGTCCTGCTCCGCTCAATCTGCTCATCGAGGGATACGAAGAGAAGCGTTTTGCCTTCTGATGATGGCATGAGTGCCGTGCGCACAAACACTAGCGTTCCTGCTGTTCAACTGTCTGCATATACATCGATTTGGCTTACAGTTCCGAGCTAAAACCATCTAATCATCTCACTGCGCGCTTACAAAGGTAGACGGTTTTCCGTCTGTCTCATCTCGAGCACCCATCGAGGCGGCGGGACGTCTGCAACGTCGCTCGCGGCGGTTGTCACCGGGCCAGCATTTCGAGACGCCTGCGTAGCTGCCTGGGCGATGTTTCTGCTGAGTGGAAACAGTTGCCTCGCGTGCATGCGTCCCGCTAGCGTGTCGCTCCTGCACGTTGTTAGAACCCCGTTCCGACAAACTCCAGCATGACGCTAAACCTTGCTATGTCTTTTCCGCGCTTCGTCCTACGGCGAAAACTGGGATCTTTTTCGTGTTAGGAAAAAGTATACTCGCTAATAAAACGCTAATCTTGGTGTTGACGCGTGCAGTTCTGCGTCGAACATGCACGGTACTGAGATGATAAAACAACATACTCGAGTAAAATCTCCTCGAATTATTACGATCTCTCTGCATACAAGCGTGCGTTGTTTCTTGCATGCGCGCCCGTCGTTCTGTTCTTCTACCCATCTCGAGAATGAACTCAACCTTCTCGGAAGACATATCACACACGACGGGTTAAGTCCATCCCAACGTCAGAAGCACAGCTGCATTATTAATCTTTGATCTATCACCGCACGTAGGCATAGCACATCCTCATAGGGGAGTAAGTAAAACACAGCGTAGAGAGAGAGAGAGAGGGGGGGACAGGAAACGTGCAGACGTCCGTAATCTGTTTCCGCGTACACGGAGACACGTGACAGCAGCGACAATGGTGCGGACGATGAATAGGCGCCCGGGGATTTTTATTCGGGTTCAAATTTTGCCCCCCCCCCCCCCTTTCGGAATGTCACCGTGGCGATCTCTGGAGGGCGCTACGCCGACACTTCTCGTGCTTTATTTTTTTGCGTTTTCTTTTGCAGGTTTGTTTCTTTCGATCGATGCACTTAGTTCCGCTTTTGCCTCCGAGGACGCGCCACCTCAGCCGTATGCAAATGCCGAGAGTGGAATGCAAATTAGGCTGTCGCAGCGGACGTCGCGTAGGTTCGTTCGAGCCAACTGCGTTAGTTTTCCGCTGGTGATTGGCTTTATTCAACTTCTATGCCTCTTTTAGACGTTTCATCAACGAACGAGTTATATATCTTGTTTTGCTGGTGACAGCTCAAGGAAAAAGAAAGAAAGAAAGAAAGAAAGAAAGAAAGAAAGAGAGAAAGAAAAAAAAGAAATACAGCGGTGGAAAAGAAAGAGAATGGCATTAGAGGAGCGTGCGGACTTTTTCTCTACCGGCTTATTCGTTGTCTTTTTTGAATGCTAAGCAGGTCGCGAGGCTTAATGTATGCTAATTCTGGCAGAATTTGGTGTCCCTACAATGCGCGTGGCCTTTCAGCAGAGCCCGAACTTTCTACGAGATGAAAAAAAAAAAAGAAAGAACGAAGGAAAGCAGACAACTAGAAATAAACCGATGGAAGCGCCAGGCATCGTAGGTTGCATCGGGAATGAGTGAGCGACAGAACGCGCAAGCGCGAGCTAATTGAATTCGCTAGACGATAAAACAACCAAATTACAGCGGCCGGCGTCGCTTCTACTTTCTGCGACGAAAGAAAGCCTCGCGATGGCTGCATAATTCGGTTGCTAATTCCCCCAGAGTTATTTTCCTTCTTTTTTTCTTGGCGTCGGCTCGGTGGCTCATTAGCATCTTTCTTTCTCTAAGGTGCCCTCAGGGCCTGTTGAACCTTAAATAAAGCATTGGGACCCCCAACTCTCCCACTTCGCCTTTTCACGACCTTAAGCTGGCTGTAATCACCATTCACAGTCGAATGAAATGCGAAAAAAAAAAAGACAACACGGCACCATTGCGACGCGTCCCACTCGATTAGGAATCTCCTATACGGCTTGCCATAAGTTTGAACAACACTTGACCGGTGAAAAGGGCTCTTTCGAGGAGGTTCCGTAATGGAGTTCGAGCTTCTAACTGCACATCGAGATGTGAACCAATCGAAACACGCAAGAAGAGGTTGCGGTGTCGTTCGAAAGGCGAAGCATTTGACAGTGATAGCAGGGAATTACGCGACACGCCTTGCACTCTTCAAAAATTGTGACAGGCCTGCGCGACACACGCACCACTGTCGCAACGTATAAGCTGGAGGAGCGCCTAGACATGGAGCTTCATTTTCGGCAGCACGAACAAGAGTGTTCGTACCTCGCGAGGAGGCAAGGTGTACCAAAGAGTAGACACAGGTGTCGGGACTACGCGGCGCATATGGAACAACCTTTAAACCGCGATATCTTGTCCCACAAACAACAATAATCTGCCTTGCTCGCAATTCCTATCTTGAAAGATCTGCGCTCGCCAGAAGCCAATCAAGAAGATGCAGACAGCAGTACGATATATCGAACATTCCTGCTTCCAGCAAGATACAATCAGAGAGATTCTTCCTTTTTTTGTTTCAGGTAGAAAAGAAAGCCCTGAAAGCAGAAGAAAGAGCAGCTGAGAAATGAAAAGCTGAAGGAGAAATAAAATGAAAAAGAAACGACAATGACCTATCTTCGTTATCGTTTGATTCAGGTTTTGTGGGGCGCCTTGCACATCTTTAGAAAAGCAGTTGGCGTTGTGCCAAACAGTTTCCTACGCGTAACTTTCGGCACCTAAATTTAGCCCAGCAACGGAAATCCGTGCACCCCGCATTGCTTCGTCCTCTAATCGCGCAAAACGAGCTCACCGGATTCTGCCTTGCAAAGAGTTAAGACCGCCACGAATGCGAGCCATATCGAACTACCAAGCACCGAAGAACGCTGATTTGCGTCGAGCGTCGTCTAAGGGGGGCGCATTCCGAGCAATCTGCATCACCGCGCAAATACTCCGGATCCTGGAGAACACAAGGAAAGAATGCGCTGGAGCAAGGTGCAAGCTCGAACTGCGAATTGCCGGCGCGTCCGCTAAGAAAGTCGTCGAGTTAACGGTGGATCAGAGGCGAAGATGGAAAAGTCGGAATAGCAGACGATGCGGGGCACACATACTGGATGCTTGTACACATGAAAGAAAAAAAGGAAAGTAAGAGAGAGAGAGAGAGAGAGAAGGGACTTTCGACAACTTCGTGCGTGAGAAACGCACTACATTCCCCCCCCCCCCTCCTTCACGCGCCTGCGCACCCGGGGATAAAAAATGTCGAAAAGCAAACGGACGACAATTAGAGAGCGCACGACATAATTGCATTTGCACGCAAGAGTGCTCCCTCGAAGTTGGCTCCCCCGAACGCGCTCGCACCGTAGAGCAGTGCCGGTGTGCGGCGGGTGGGGTGTGTGTGTGGGGTAGGGGGGAGGGCAAGCTCGAAGCGTACGAACAGCATACGTGCCCGAGAAAAGTTGGCCGCGGTGGCACGGGAAGTTGGAATGGTCGAGGAGGTTTTCGGCGGCAAGTGCGGGGGGAGCCCGGGGCTTCGGAGGAAAAGTTGGCGAGAGTTTTCAGCTCGTGCCTACCATCCCGCCATCAACCGCAGTCGCCCGCTATAGCTGCCTCAATTACGGTGACTCCTCTCCGCGTAGTACTTACTGCCTTCTGCTGTTATAGCGCCAAATAATTAGTCGTCATCAGCCAGCAGGAACCGCTCAAATCGTGTTTTCTCCCCGCCACCGCCGGACGGCGTAAGCTCGGGAAGGGAACGACAATAATGGGGAAAACGGGAACAACAAAAGACAGGGATGGATTAATCGGTCTCGACCGTTATTCGCGTCGTTTCTCCCCGAGTAGGGAGACGCGAAAAACTGGACCGGTGTCGCCCTTCCGTTTGGCCAACGTTCGACACGCTCTTCGTAGCGTTCCGGAAACAATAGGGATACAAAGGCGCAGCAAATGTTGCCCGCTATACGTAATATACCCAGAGTGGCCCAACTTCCCAGGTTTCTTTGGTTTCGTATGTGCAGGAACTGACGCGTGGGGAGAGGATGGAAGATCCTCCTCCCTTAGGTGTTACCTCTTCCGTGGGGAGAGGATGGAACTGAGTGTGCTTGTGAAAAAAGGTTTGAACGTCCTCTCCCTAGTCTACTGCCCGAAAATTGACGCAGTAGCCACCACAGACGCGTACATGGGAGAGAAGGAATTACCCTCTCCCTTGCACACTGTTGCCTCTCATAGGGAAGAGTTTTACCCTCTCTCATTGGTGGAGCGGAAGAAAAAGCCTCTCCCCAGTCCTCTCCTAACCCGTGCGGGGGTGATTAGGGAATGCCCTCTCCCTAGTAGATTATATTATAGAGAGAGATGCTCAGTACCACCTCCTCCCCTTGCCCAGCTCTCTCCTCTCCCCATGGGAAGGGAAGGATTATCGCCTCTCCTCGCAATCTCTCACACTCGACTTCTTCCCTTCTCCTCACTCGCTGTCGGCTCTCCCGCTGCAGGTGCTAGAGCAGCGGGTGTGTGAGGCAGGGCGTACAAATTGTTCGGAGTGTATCCAGATTGTCTCGACGAACTTCTTTCCGACTTCCCCGAGCGCTGCTGGACGCGTAACATCGCGCACGCCTCCTCGTCTGGTTGCGCTGGCGTCACGAGAGGGGGGGGGGGGGGAGTCTTGATTAGAGGAGTTCGCCCTACGGGCTGCTCGCGTTCGCCTCCCGCTAACGGGCCATTGAACAAGAGCGCGGCGAATTGATTAGCCACGGGGATTTGGCGAACGGACGTGCGTGCGTGGTGGTGGGCGAGAGCGCCTCGCGTGAGGAAACGGCTTTCGGTTTTCGGGCGTGTAGCTGCTTTCGTCGCTGACATTTTTATCCCGGCAACCGTTGCATCTTTTCGCATTACCGTGTCGCGGCAAAGCTGGATTCGGTGTATCGCTACAGAAGCTTCGGTTAGTTGATACATAGTTATAATAGATGCAAATGGGAAGGGCATAAAGGCATACAACGACGACGCGAAGGTACGAAGTGCACGCCACACACTTGTGGGATGCGTTTTGCGTGTCTTCGTGTGATCGTTCATAATTCTTTTCTTTTTCACGTCACTGCAGGAAGAGGATAACGATGGTGCCAACTACAGGCAGAATTAGCATTGCAGCAGTGCCGACAATTGCTCCGCCCATGGCGCCTCTCTTGGCATCTGAGTGATGACGAACTGAGTGACTTACCTCTTTCGCCGTTGCTTCCAGTCTGTCTGTATTTGAGTTGTTGGTTGTTTAAAGTCAAACGTATGGGTGACACCGTCTGGAGTAAAATTACTGCAGCGAGTTATGCTTTAAGCGGCGCCGGACGTCATGTTGTAAATGTTAAAATATGGTGCCTGCTGCCCCAGTTATCTCTGCGCACTCTTGCAGAGTTATAGAAACTGCTGCTTTTTGTCGAAGGTATAAAATTACTGTTCTATATCTACATACAGGCTCCATAGGGTAAAAAGCAAATCTACACACAGTTTTCTGGCCAACACTATGTCGTGACCCCCTTTTTTTTTTCTATCGCGACAGCCGCTTATAGAGACTAAAGAAAATGAACCTAAACTAACCTTGCCGTTTCTAACAACGTATAGCATTCGTCGAAAGTACGAACGAAGGAAACAGGCGGGTCCGGAAACGCGAGGTCACTGGATCTCACGGATCACCGCTCGCCGCGATTGCTCCTCGGCGCACCTGGTCACAAGGGGTCTGTCTCTCTGCTTCATATACACTCCCAGGCAAGTCTGTGTATATGCGTATGTAGAACAACCAAACAAACAAAAAAATACCCGAGATCACGACCGAATCCACGTCTCGTGTCGGAAACACAGCGGCAACGCTACTCGTTTGCGAGCCTCCCCCCCCCCCCCCCCCCCCCCCCGAGAAGACAAAGGGCGCCCGCTCACGCAGGAGGCGGCGGCTTCTGAAGGGGGCGGGCAGACGACATGCGCGGCACAATCCACGCACAAATGACAATGAACGCCGAAGAGGAGACTGCAGGGCTGTAATGCACGAGATTACTACACACGCAGTAACGTACGTAGCCGGCAAAGATGCTGAAGCTCACGTCTATGAGCTGCTTCTTCCCTCTACCCCCCCCTCGGTGGATACGAATAGGGCGTGCGACTCCCAAGATCAAAGGAAGCCGCCGCACCGACTCGAGGATCTGCTGCCGTCTGGTGCGCAGTGACGTCACTGGTGGCGCCGGCTGCGATATGTGGGCGGGGTTTGGCCCGCGAGATGATCGACGATCCCGCAGATGCAAAGAGGCAGGAGATCCTATATAAAGCATTAAATGGACTATCCGAAAAAGAACGCGAGGCTTAGGTGGCAGATTAAATTAAACTTTATTCGTCTGCCCACATCTTCCCTTCTTTGGAAATTTGCGGCCAAACCACAGCGCTGCAGTTATACCGGCGGCACTACAAATTTCCTTTTATTTTCACGGTGCCGGCAAGTCTCCAATAGTTTCGGATTCAGATGCATGCGTTTCTTTTTTTTTTTTTTTCAAATGCAACGTAATCCTTCATTTACTCGCACAAACGTACCACCGATCAACTGAAGCTGGAAACAAGATAGCGTCACGTGTAGCTAGCGCTAAATTTACAATTTACAAGCATTCTTTTTGGCTTACTAATCATCTGCTTAAGCTAGGACTGACCTATTTCTTATTGCAGATCGTGAAGCTGCCACTGTCAGTTTACAGTCCTCCGAAATTGCACATTCTCTAACGAGCATCCACCCGAAGCTCTAAGACTTTACCGAACATTCTCGGCCAATAATCCCTAGTTTCAGAGGTCACGTGTTGGGCCGGCTTTTCGAGGGGAAAAGCGAAGGGCATGGCTTCACGGAGAGTTGGCTTGACAAGGATGAATTCGTTACGTATTGAACCCTCCTAGTCCATTTCTTTCGTTTATAGTTATATGTATCTTCCGACGTAAAACGCCTGCTACCGGACATCCATAGAGCGTGCCATTGGTGGTAGACGCATCAAGATCCTGGGACGTCTGCTTCTACCAAAGTTAAGAAGCAGTTGCTAACAAAACACTGAATCGTTGGCTCTCGCTTGTGTATTCTATGTTCCTTCTCTATAATTACCCCACCACGGGGATCCACCGCTCTCCGGGCCCCATCAAAATAAAGTTTTCTCTCTCTCCCTAATTCAGTCCCCACAGAACTCTTACAAAATACGTCGTAGAATCTGATTGATCTATATGTCTGCGGACATTTTGTCGCCTTTAATCGACTTTAAGTTGATGTGCAATTGACCATCATTCATGTTTTCTTCTCTTCTTCTTTCTTTCTGTTTCTTTTTTTTTTTTTCAGGGAAAAACAGCGAAGTCCAGAATTAGTGGAGACGCGAAGTACAGTGGAATGCGTTGTCCGTCAGACCTTGTTCAGACACTTATTCCGGGGGTGAACGTCCGCTTACGGAAGTCGGCGAAAACAGGAACAGGCACTCTCCTCGGGCTAGGAAAGGCACCTCCCTCGCTTGATGACGGCAGAGTTTACGAAATAAAAGGCAAACGCTTGCCGGGCGTAGGAATCTGCGGCTATGAAAAGGTTGCGCGTCCCCTCCTCTCACACTCCGCAATGGCGAATCTCCACCGAGGAACAATGATCACGACAGACGTGGCGATTCGCGAAGGGGGACGGCGAGTCACGATATTGGCTCCTTGCCGACGGTAGCGCACGCACCCGCGTGCCTGTATATATATATATATATATATATAGGCACATGGCGCGTGTGTGGATCGTCACGCCGTGCCCCATCCGTGTCCAGCTCGGAAAGACAAAAAGAAAGAAAGGATAGCAAATGGAAGGTCCACAAAGACTGAGGTTCTACTCTCACTAGACATGGTAGAGTATGACGCGGTAGGGAGGTTCTTTCGGCGCGGTCCAGTTCATTTCCCTCGGATAGGACAGACGTGAAAGTGATATTGTATCTGTGCATTAACATTTAGCACGTCATTGCGTGTTTTTTTTTCATTTAGTTAGTTATTTTGTGGTATTCGATTGAGTTGATTGCCTTGTGTCTAATGGCAGAAGATGCCGAATGTGTCGTTTCGCTGCTGTTTGTTTCTTTTTTCCTTCCCTCGTTGACCGTTTAACGAGGATTGCGAAACAAGTTTTATTGCCGAAACCTTTATTTTTTTTTTCATATCAGCTCTTGTTCTTGGCCTTATCATAGACCCGAGTTTTTCTTCGTGGAGAAGTCAACGATACAGCAGTTGCCAACGTTTGCGATTTCACGCAATGAATTGGAAAGATGTGAACAGTTCATCTTCGTTCAGCAGCCATTCAGGCTGGCTTTTGCTGCGACCTTTTCTTCTCTACTTCCACGCGCATTGCATTTCAGGGCAGTCAACATAGCGCAACATTTTTAACTTGAGTGTGCTATCCTATAATCGATCTCACTCTCTCGCCCTCGTGTTCGTCCTGCGTGGACCACGAAGCAATTCACGCTGTCGCAAGTTAGTAATAATCTTGCGACATTACCTTTGACCTCTCTGCTCCATTAACCTACTCTCCACGCTCAGTGTGTGTATGTAAAATTGTTGCTAAGTGCGAGGTCTTGGGTTCAATTCCCGAGAGGCGGCGTTCTGGGATTTAAGTCTGATGGAGGTGGAATGCAAGAACGCTAACGTACTGTCCGCTTATTGACGTGTCCCATCAAGGGCACGTCGATAAGCTCCTGATGGTAAAAATTTATTCGCCGCTTCCCAATATGACGTCATTCATAACCCATTGTGCACCTTTAGTGGAAATCCAGTAATATTTTTTTTTTTTTACCTCTACAGCTCTACTCTCTGTAACTTCTACGTCGCAGCGTCTGTTGAAAAAGAAAAGTACACAGTTGCTTAACCGTGGCGCTGCTATTGGCGACTAAAGCTCGCGCAAGTCATGCAAGATGCACAGTTGCCTCCATACAGGAAGCCTTTTGAAGGGAAACAAAAACTTCACAGAAACGCAACTGAATTTTTATATAACGACTGTTGTAAGGGACTGTACGGGACAGCAGCTACGTCGGGGACAACGAGATTGCTCCAAAGGCGCGTTACCAGCACACCGAGATACGACCGGTACCAGCTGCACCGACCAGCTTACTGAATATAAGGTGGATCCGAAAGGGCTGGACGGCGAACACGGAAGAAACGGTGCAATATGGACACGCCGACAGAGAAAAGAAGTCACTGCTATAGGAAGCTCCCTGGCGTCGGTGTTCGGAAAAAGAGAATGCTTCCATCCAACTGTGACGGAACGGCTACAACCGCAGGCGCGCTTCCCTCGTTTTGGCGGCCCTTTCTCTCTCGGCTCCGTACTCTCTTTCTTAATGGCGTCTCTATGGAGCCTCTTGTAAACGGTCTGCAGAAGACTTGCCGGCGTCTGCAAGAGAGGCCTGGCCGAACGGAAGGAAGCATTAGCGACGGCTTCGGGCCACCATTAGAATCCATCTGCGGCAGATGTTCGTCGGCGGCCTCTGGACTGGACGGGAAAGGAGTGGGTGGGAAGATGGCGGGATTTGGGGGGAGGGGGAGTGGAGGGGAGAGGGTGTCACGTGAAGACGATGAACAGCGTCGCGCGGCGGCACGTGAAGAAGTCGAGGAGGAGAGAGGGGGAAAAGAAAAACTCGGACCGTCGCCGACGATGCCGAGCTTGTGTACACGCCTCCCGATGGAGGCGCCTCTCACACTCTCTCTCGCATCTCTGCTTGTGGCACGTTGGGTGTGCTTGACGGCCCACCGGATGGCGGGGTGGGTGCTGCGCGGATAGCGAAGGCGCTGCTGCCGTTGCTGCTGCTGCCCCTACAGCAGTGGCCGGCGTTGAAGGCCCTGTCATTACTATTAGCCGCGGAATGATACTTGAGCGACTGCAATGAAAGATCCTAAGTACAAACGTAGGATGACTATGGGGAGGACACCGATATAGTGATTGCCGGGAGAAGTTGCAGGTTTGTTGTGAACGTCGCGTGATGGCGGGTGCGGCGTCGAAGGCGCGCGGAGCTGCTGATCGGTTCCTTCGTGGCCCGTGCGGAGTGTTTTGACGCGGAAGTCCGTTTGGATAAGCTGTGAGGCGGTTTCCACGCGTAGAGGACACCACGAAGTGTGCAGTATGTCGCAGGATGCAAGACGAGGTGACTGATTTCATCGGGTCATATTTGGATAGAATGGGCAGCTCGGTGCGATTATCGCTGCAAAGAAGAAAATTAGGGTGAACGAGGAGGTAACAGAGGTAAGTACAATTCCAACGCAGTAAATTCAAACAAATCGACACTAAATCAAAATGACTGCACTTAGCCTCAACTAAGATACGCATAACGGCGAGCTGACGTGCCCGAGTGTTCATAACTTAGTATCTCAAAAGGGGCCACGCTGTCGAAGAAAAGAAAAAAATAAGTAATGGTCAGCGACAACTTTCCGACATTTCTACGCTAGCACGCTAATATAAATCAAAGATCACTTTATCGTAGCTTTGCAGTGCCCCCACTTTAGCTAATGACAAACGCATCCGAGTCGGTCTCAAGAAGGACAACAAAGCCTAGCGGGTGAGCGTCAGCCTAACTTCTTCGGAGCTCGGTAGGCCTGACAAGAACGTCGCAGAGACGAGGTGGAATACATGATACAGTAGTAAAACAGCGTCAGAGAACAAGGGACCAGACGAAGAAGAACGACACGACTTCTCCGTCTGGTTCCTTGTGTTCTCTTGCGCTGTCTTCTTACTACGGATATGAACCAACTAGCCCAATAACACGTCTTGGGATACAGGCTGTAGCTGGAAGTTTCGAGAGACCGAAATTCCTTCGCCGGTACGTTCGAACCCACTTGAAGTTGAGAGACGCCTGCTTAGGTTTTGTACTGCTACTCCGTACTCCCGAGGGCTAAATCACGCCCGAAAGGCGCTTATAGGCTTATGGTAGGAGGTGAGCTTGAAGTGGGGGACAGTGGAGGAGAAAGGAGTCGGAAGTGGGGGGCTGGAGGGGGAGGGGGAGTAGTCGGAACGGTCCTTCGTCCGCGTAGTGACTCTGTCTGAAAGTCGCCCGCTCCATGCAAACGGACCCC
Source organism: Dermacentor andersoni (assembly GCF_023375885.2). Classification (NCBI taxonomy): domain Eukaryota; kingdom Metazoa; phylum Arthropoda; class Arachnida; order Ixodida; family Ixodidae; genus Dermacentor; species Dermacentor andersoni. The sequence goes on along the minus strand of NC_092822.1, from coordinate 36,909,594 downwards.
CGGGCATCGACATACACGGCCTGTAATGAAGCGGCGCGTCGAAAGAGAGTACGGCGTGACACCGGAGGAAGGAGCTCGCCTGCTTGCTCCGGGAAGTTGTGTGCGGTAGAACGAAGGGCACAAAGGTCGCTGCTGTCCCAACTGAAATCACGCGAAGATGTTACGTTGCTTAAGCAGTTCTTCCGCGTCTCTTTCCTCTTACATTTACACACAGAGAATAGCTCGCGACTACTGCACCGAGACTGCAGGAAGCGGTTAAATAGGCACCCCATTCTTCCACTATGATATATTCATTCTTTGCGTAAAGCTCACGTCAATGACGTCGTTTGATGTATAGCCAAACAGCGCGCACATTTTAGCAGACGGTAGTAAATTTGCTTCAACACTTGTCTACATGAGTTCATATATTTTGTCGGTGACATCACTTGAAGCATTCTTTCACATTTCGTCGACTGTCTTTTCTTCAAGTCTGCTCAGTGACTTCTCGTCGTTATCTCTATCGTAATAATTTTTTTTATTATCCGAAGAAACTCAGGTCGACTACTTCGAACACACTGGAAGAAGACAACGCGTCTCATTTCTATTCCTAACTAGGACGACCGATTGAAAACCAACAGTGGATCGCAGCGTTACTTACTCTCTTACATTTCAATAGCCGCTAACGCTTCACCTCGACCAACTTGAGCTAGCAAGGGGCCGTTATTAGGAGCCTTGGAGAAATCCTCGTGTTTGCTTCGGCACTACTTTGTGGTTGCATGTATAGCGTGCAATCAGAAACGCATGTAGTGGCTGTTGCCTGCGATAGTTGGGTGCACACTTTCGCCTTACATACACGCGTTGTTTTGCATACAAAGTTAAAACGAGACGGGGCACGCACACCACACAGAGCGCGAACTGCGGTTTGCACACCGTGCAGAAGAGCGCAATTGTTGCAAACAATGTATGACCAACTGTCCCCCCCCCCCCCCCCTCCACGCACACACACTATCGCAGGTCTATTCGTGTTAACCTTTGCGTCTGTTCCGTACTGATTTATCGCTTCTTCGGGCTCAGCCATATGACACACAACCGGCTTCGGACAAGATTACCGGAACCAATGCAAACACTGAGTATAATAACTTACTGTCACACGCGAAATCTTGCGCGATTACACGTCTCGAAACCACACACGAAAAACAAGAGGCTTCAGAAAAAGACGCTTCACGAAGTACTTCGAACAATCCGTATACGTGGTACCTTGCCAACTCAGCGTGAATTCAAAACATGCGTTCCAGACTCCTCGGTGAAGCCTCAACCCTGCATAGCGGGCGTCGCTCAAGTCTCGAGCATGCTGCACATATATTCAGCTCAATGTCTCCCGCGTCTACGTTCGCGGAATCTGCGCGGGAGTGCAAAGGCACCCCCCCCCCTCCCCCCTTTACGAACGGAGCGGCTCAAGCGGGGCACGTTGACAGCAGGACAGACGGGGACGAGTACAAGGAACGCGTCTCCCCGTCTCGAAGACGAGCCCCTCACCATACACTCTGGACCAGACGCTAACGAAGAACTTTACTTACGCGTTTGAAACACCGCCACGGTGTATTTGCTCGCTGTGTGCGCTCGATAAGTGATAAGAACCGGGAGTGCAGTCGGGAAAATAATGCTCGGCGCGCCGGAACCTCGTCAAAGCTGGAGTTTCAGAGCTGTTACGTTTCCTTGCAAAACCAACAGGGGCAGGGAAGAAACCTGAAGCCGGAAAACGACTCAGCGCTTTTTAGAGGACCTAGACGTGCGTGCTGTCGCACTTTTTTAGCGTCGCGAAAGGGAGAATATCCACGAACTGTGGTCCCGGGCAAACTCAACCGGAGTGGCTTTAAAAGCAGTTGTGCGTTTTTTTTTTTTTTGTTTTTTTTTCTGGAAGCACGGGGACCGCGCGAAAGCCTGCGATCGTTGTCGGGCGCATAATCGCATTTGTGAGGACACATCCTTTTCGTACACTCGTTTCTTTTGTCTCGATCTTTCCCACTATCTTTCCTTCCCCCAGAGTATGATAGCCAACCAGGCGATCAGTCTCCTTAACCCCTCAGTCTTTCATGTTTTGATACAGTCTTTCTCTGTAGACATTTCCTTTGGACTTTGGATGCACCAGTTCTGGAAGGACTGGTGCGAGTAAGTACAAAGGCATGTGCTGCTGCTTTGGGAGTGTTCGCCTGTTCACACCAGTCCAGAGGGCATTATGACGACACCGTGGGAGCTCTCGTCGTAGAGGTCTACGTGTGCATCAAATTTTCAGCTAATAAGGAAACCAGATATACACGGTTCTTCCGGTGATGCCGCTGGCTCATTATCGCTCAGATTTCGCACGGAGGTGAAATGTCTGGTTCTGTTTGGTGTAATAGAAGGTTTTAGCAGAGCGCATGCCTGTTTCGTCAAGAATACGCCAGAACTACCCTCCCCCCCCCTCAATCGTACTTTCTTGCAAACAAGGGGGGGTGATCGGGGTGGTGAGGAGTCTGGTTTACATTTGAGGCAGTCAGCAGTTCCTGGTTAAGCGGTGACGTGTGAAAATGTATCACGGGGCGACGTTCACGGAAAGACCATGGTGTGAGTCGTTAGCCTGCATTGTTTTGACTCCGAGGTTGGCCCTGTTCTTTCGGAGCAGTGTACTTGACAGCTGAAGCAGCGGACGGTTCGGTTCACGGGGCGCCAAGTGTCTGCGCAGTGCTCCGGCTTCGCATACGTATACGGGGCGCGGGATGGATGGATGTTACGAGCTTCCCCTTTGGAACGGGTCGGTGGGTAGCGCCACCAAGCGGTAGAGCCAGCTCGGGGAGCTGGCTCTCCCGCGTCTCCTACGGGCATTGTCTCGCATTCGTGAATTTTGTCGCTGCTGATACAACGTGCTAGACTGTGCGCCGACACGTGCCCAATGTGGTTGGTTCTTCGTTGCCACGTCATCAGGCTAGATCCCAATATTAATTTTGTTTGGCAAGGAAGCAGACTCCGTTTCGCTGCGCTATGGCTCGGTCTTTCTGTACGTGAGCGCAACGGTCGCGTGGCCGTTGTTTTCTGTTTTTTTTTTTTTTTTTGCATGGCAATGGATGTAAGCGTTATATTTAGCCAGGTAGACAGAGAGATAATTCGTTATAAGAAAGGTAGAGAGGTAGGCCTGAGCTAGGTGTGTTCTCGCCTGCTACTCTACACAGGCGAAGCAGAAAAGAAGGGCAAAGTGTTGAAAGATGTCGACGAAGAAGGTGTGCGCATGCATACGATATTCACATAACAGATATTGATCTTCCCGAAGCCTCGAGTCTAGCCCAGTAGTCTGCAAATGGTCTGGAGCGATACAGTGTCTAGAAAATAGACTAGCGCAATACACAGTCGTGCAACGCTGGACATCGTTGACAAGCGTCGCATGTAGTTGCATTGCTGTTCAGAAATTCTACCAGTACTATACAGTCCTCCAGGAGCGCCGTGAAGACAGGCGATGTTTATTTTTTTGCTTTGGATGTTTGTTCGTTTGTTAGCTTACTTACTTGCTTTCTTAGACTCGTGCACTACCTTCCTCGTGCAACATCTTTTTATTCACCTTTTATAGATATGGAGGGAGGAGACGGGCTGCCGATTTTCACCTCCCCCCCTACTCGTAAGTCCGGGCCAATTTCGACACTATACGCCCTGCAAATGCGCGCAAACTCCCGGGGCGTCAGACACAATAGGAACCAAGAGAGAAGCGCGGGGCTGTTGAGACACCGTGACCAGGAGATGGGCGATCGGAAACAAAAGAGGCGCCGAAGAAGAACAAGAAGAAGAAGACTGCGAATCGTTGCCCTCGTCGGCGTTTAGGACTGGCGAGAAGTGGGCACACCGGAAGAAGAGAGAAACCATTGTTCCCACCGCGGCGGCGGCCGAAGGAAGACGCCTGTCGACGACGTGAGAAAAAGAATCCGCGGGCCCGTGGCCGCGGGACAACGGTGCCGAGCGATCGAGGATCCGTTTGCCATTGTGCCGCAGTGGCGGCAGAACAATCGAGGCTAAAGCGTACGCACTGTGTGTTTCGACGGTGCTCGGCTCAATCTCCGGATCTATACCGAGGAGGTATGGGTGAGCCTTGGGACGTACACTGTACTGCAGGTCGGGACGCGTCTCGGTTTTCCCCTTTGTTTCTGTCCCGGATTCTTTCGATTGCTCGCCTGCTGAGATACTTTCGCCGCTAGAAAGAGTCATCGTTATTGTTCTTTCTGCCACTTTGTATGCTTTTTCCTGATGCGATGAATACAAACTGCACTCCCACCGGTGTTCCTTCCCTGTGGGCTGTAGACGCAGCATTAAGTTGGCCTATCGCGGAGGAACGGCAATCAAAGGCGTAATTGGAGTGGTTCTGATGGACGGATTGATTACTCGATTGATTCAGATTGTGTCCTAAAGTCACAGTGATACTAAATGATAGACACTGTAGTAGGAGGGCGCCCGGTTAATTTCGTCCGCATTCCGTCTGCGTGGGGGTGTGGGCGTCGATCGCGGCTTCAGAATCGAACCCTCGACCCCGTACTCGGCAGCAAGACGCCCCTCCCCCCTCCCTCCCCCTCCTCCGCACCCCTTAAGTCACCGCGGCGCGGGTGTCAACAAGTCGAAGCGCACGGGCGCTGAATGTTGCGTCAAATCGGTGCCAAGTCAGGTCATCTTCGAGAGGACAAATAACTTTGTACAGACGAAAGCTGTGTTGCGAACGCTACAAATGAAACCCGTACGAATTTCTCAGTTTCCTTCTGCCCTTCGCGAAGATTTCTCGCCGTTGCGGATTTCTGCAGAACGCATCAGCTCAATTCAGTCGTTATTGAGCGTCGAGAAGTGGATCAATTCGGGCTCGCGCTGCCACCTTCTAGACTACTGGTTAGGAGTCTAGAAGTCGTAGTAAGTGTAGAGCGACCGCTCCGGAGGTGCATTGATGCTGGCGTCAAACTCCGTCACTACAGGACAAATTTTTCTCAGTCCGCAATTTTTTTTTTCTTTTGAGAATCCTGTATGTGTTTGTTTCTTTTGTAGCTTCGTGCAATCCTCGATTGAACGACCTTTTTTCATTTCAGTAGAAGGAGGAGCTGCGACAGATTTCGTTCGCGTCGTGTACAGATTGTACCGGTACACAAACCAGCTGAACCAAACGTAACGCATTAACAAGGCGCCCGCCAATCCACTTTTAAACGACGCCCGTCATATCAGGTACTTGTAATGTTGTTTATTTAGACACCTAGTTAGTTAATTCATTGGAACGTAAGAAACTGGATAGAACAATGATAAAGCGTACGGGACACCGACTTAGCAGCAACAAAAACTCATGTCAAATTCATCTCCCTCGTCCGACTTCATCCTTCTTCATTCTTTTTCCTGCCTTACAATCTCGTTAGTTTCGCAAGCCTGTTCAACGGCATAGTAGTGCCAGGTTCTTGTGCCCGCTGTCAACGGTTCTCGACAAATGAAGCTCTCTCGGAAGGGATTTATCTTGTCCCGGCAGCTTTTGCGTTTTGGCCCGGCAGCTCACGTCTATACCGACGGCTGCGTCAGGCAGGCGAACAAAAACAATGAATAAATAAATAAATATAGAATTAGAAACGCAAGAACACCCCCGTCTTTACAGCATTCTGAACTGAAGCGCTGGAGAACGTCTAATAAAGGTCGCTTGTTCTTCCGTTGCGATACAGATTACGTGCTATATAGATCGCGCCCCTACTCAATTTCTTTCTTCTTTTTCTATAACGCTACGTTTCTCCTCACCTCTCCACCCCCTTCTCCTTTTCCGAGGCTGATTAGTTTCGTTGGCTCGGCGTGTAGGGCATTTGTGTCGAGCCCTTAGTCGCAATGCACGGCGTAATACTGCGATGGGCTTAAGTCTCACCGGGGAGGCAATAGAGAAATTATAATCTCTTGTACGGAAGAATCAATCGGGCGCAGTCCGTGAAATTGGATCAATGAGACATCCGGTATGTGCATGATTTGTTTGGATGAAATACTAAGCAACGTGGAAATCGGGGTGGCCGTGACGTGTTGCCGGCTCCGCAATTCATTCCGGCGCATGCACGCCGCAAAAAACAGAGCCTTCGAGATCTGTTTCGGTCGTCCGGAGTCAGCCGTGGCTGGGGCGTGTATTTGGACAGGCCCTAGCGAAGATTTTGATGACTACTGGGTTGCCGACGTCTTCCAGGCAATAAATTGTCCAGCAGTGAGTGGCATTTGGCTTTTTTTTAATGCATTCGCATTGTAACTGTCGAAGTGGGCAAAGGTATGTGCGTGTGAAGCGCGGGAAGCTGGTCCAGTGGTAGAGATAGGGGAGAGCCTAACAGAGGGTATGCATATAGCGCTAGGAATGGTGGTCTGCTTTTGCACCGGAGAACCGGCAGTTGTACTTCGCTCCTCGAAGAGACAGGACATATGTCGAGTGAGCTCCTGAGGAACAGTTTGCAATGTGTTGAACGTGGTTTAAATCAGGTGTTCGGCACCTCAAAGAGGTGCGACATAATGCTAACGAATTTGTCTCGAATTTACCGCTAAATCGTCACTGAGTTTTTTCGAACAGCTTTTATTACAACATAAAACGCAGAAGGATGTGCTTCCCAGTATATATATATATATATATATATATATATATATATATATATATATATATATATATATAAGACTGCCGTGAGCTGTGGGCTTTTAAAAGCGGCTCAAGCTTACACTGCAGAAATGTAACGACAAGCTTCGGAGGGTCTCATGTTAAAGTTGTTTTACTATAGCCGAATGCGCCTAGCTATGCAGGTAGGACATCTAGTAGGTCATGGGGGCCACCTAAAAGAAATCTACAGCAGCGATCATAAAGATGTTCTTTTTCTTTGCTTTATTTTTCTTTAACGTTTCTGTGATGTTTTCTCGCAATATAGTTTCTTTTGTTGCTAATCTCGGATGTTGTTTTAGGGCACATAATATTAATCGGTTTTTTTTTTCTTTCTTGTTTGCTTTCTGTAAACAAGTAACTGTTTCCCGTCCAATAAAGTTCGAAGTTCAGCGCAATAGTAGCAACAAAACAACGCAGTACGTATATACGCATTTAACAGACGATCCTGAGCCGCGAGACCACGCAACACCCATTTTTTTTCTTCGTCTTCTTTTCCTGCCGTTATCACATCTGCCTGTCCCCTCGACACTGGACGAATTCCTTTGTCCGCCGTCAATGCCCCAAGGTCAAAGACAGAAGAACGAGCAGCTGCGACGTGCAGCTGGATTCGGTGCCCGTCGGTCCACGTTGTATATAGTCACTGCGTATACGTACAGCCCAAGCGACATCGCCGCGTACGCTCGAACGCCCTGACGAACCCGGGCGAGTACAATAGTAAGAACGGAGCATAAAAGGTGTCTGGGGCGACAGCTCGCGGCCAGTATATCGGACCGGCGATCGCGCTGACCGCTGTCCATCGTCCGGTGCCCGGCGCGGTGACAATGGACTCATTCACGACCCACCCGGCACACGACCGGTTGCAAAAAAAATATATTAATAAATAAAGAATAAAAAATGTAACGGTAAAGCAAGCAATATAAATAGAGCGTCAGACTCTGCGTGCGTGGGTGTCTGGTGCGGGCATCACATTTATCTTTATCTTTTCCTGTTATCACCGTAGCCGGTAATTTCTTGACGCCCGATGGCATTTAGCGTTGAAGGCCCCCTGTTATGACAGAACAATCGATTGCCCAGCCGCTGACGAGCGCTGACACCTCGAATGAAAGTGTGCGGCATCACGCGGCGACGAGCTTCAATTCGGACACATCGTGAGAAACGGACAGACGACAAGTGGAAACCCGGTTCGATCGATAACCCTGCTGTGAATTGTTTTCTTTGCTTCCCTTCCAGTTCATATGCAGCTGTAGCGCAGCGCGCAGCTGCTGCCTGTCAGTGCCTGTGCTTAATTGGGTTATGCTCTATAGGATCGATGGCTGAGAGACGTCTTGTCCAGATTGGTCGTGAATTCGTATTGAAAGAAGGTGCAGAGCGTCGAGAGAAAAAAAAATAAGAGATCTCGTTAGCACGGCTTGAAAAACGCATTTGGGAGCAGTGTAAATCTGTATACCGTCGTTTATAATCGTGATAGCCTTGACCATAACAAGCACATCGATAAAGGGCTGTCGCTCGCGAAATAAGTTGATCCACTGGCGATGCTACCTGGCCCTTCTCCCACGCTCCCGCATATTTCTACTAACTCTAACGCCCTCTACCGCAAGAATTTATCAACGCCAAATGCCTGGCGCAAGCACGTATGTGCCTTGATCTAAATCAGAGCTTATTGGGCAGGTTCTCAAGCATGCCATAAGTGAGGCACTGCATTCAATATTCCGAACAGGCGTCACGCGTCCAATTTTAATGGGATGAAGTTCTTCCGACGTTTCTTCTTAATAATTCTTCCTGTTACTTTACGCAAATAGCATTATGGCTCACCCGCAGCATTCTGTTCGCATCGAAGTAAAAAAAAATGGCTCAGGTTTGCTTTACCAATATAATACCACGTACTGCAACGTACTGCTCACGACCAATGGCTCCTTGGTCTTCACGGGTGACTTCAACGTGCATCACCAGCTATGGGAATGCACCAAAACTAGCTTCTGACAGCTGAATGAAGGCAGTCTAACGTATCGGCGGGACACTTCCATGGACTGGGCTGATTTCAAGGCGCTTTGCTGCACGCACACGCAGTGTTCCCTCTATCCCGCTTTCCTCTGTCTGTTACCCCTTTTCCTACCCCCAGTGTAGGGTAGCAAACCGGGCGCTCGTCTAGTTGACCTCTCTTTTCTATGCCTCTCTCTCTCTCTCTCTGTCTGTGTGTGTATGTGAAACGAGGATATCGCTCAACAGGGTGCGCTTCCTTGCAGCCAAAAGTATTGAGCACGCCGGCCTCACCGAAGAGGCTCGATCCATGGTTATTCACCCTGTCGAACTCCGGTGCGCTCCAACAGGGTTCCCTCTCCCACCAGCTTCACCCCCTTTCCGACGTTTCCTAGTCGCGTGCACACGACACCTCTACTGTTCGCACTCCCGTTTTCACGAACGCGCCTACCTCACGCTTATACCCTCGAAGCTGCCATCGGCAGCCTCCCTTTTCCTTCTATAGCTTTCGTACAGCAGACTCTCTGTCTATCTCTGCCTTTCTCTCTACGCTCCAAGCAAGCAAGCAACGTCCACGGCTCGGCGCATGGTGTGATCTATTTACGGCATTGTGTGTTGACGTCGGAGGGTCACGTGCCTCGCACGTGCGGCGAACCAGATGGCGCGTGCCATGCCGCACCAGTCTTTTGAGCGCGCCTTTCGGTCGTCCTTTCGGTGAGATGAAAGAGAACCGCGAGGACGGGGAGGGATTGAACCAGGGTTTTTCGCGCCCCGAAGTCGACTCCAGCTCGGGGGGGCCGAGGGGGCCAAGCGGTCATTTGGAACGGCTTCTGCCACGCTTTTCGCAATAAAGCACGCCCGGTGGAACTGCGGTCGTCGTTCGTTCTCGCGTGCTATTTCGAGCACCGGGTTACGGGTGTGTGTGCGTGTCAGTTACATTTTTGAACAGTAATTACGCGACGAGACCCTTCAACACGTTCGGTATGACTGTTTTTTTTTAGTTATTTTTTGTTTCGTTTTTGTTTTTCCTACACCGTACGGATATAGGATAGATCGCAACGGCGCTATAGCTCGCTTTCATCGCAAACCGTTATCACAGCAAACCATTTATGAATTTCGACGTCATAAGCCTTCTCGGGAGAGGGTGGAGAAGCCACTGCAGAAGCCTCCTAGGGCAACTGGCCTGTAAAAGCGGATGTAGCCTTAATAGGTGCTCGTTGTTGTACACGTGGTCACGTGCCATCATTGTGTGCAGCGTTCGCGACCGGCTGCGATCGTGTATCTGCGTTCTCTGTGTATCCATCTATTTATTCTTATCTATCTACATCGCTCCTCGCCCTTTCTCCAGTGTAGGGCAGCGAACCGCATTGTCCGTTACGGTCAACCTTCAATGCTTTTCTCCGTTACTTCTCTCTTTCTCTTGTCTTGTCTGCATCTGAGTACTAATTAACACCAGCCTGCATATGACAAGTGATATTGATTGAGTTTGTCGCGCTAATATATGAGCGTGACCTTAAAGAAGATAAAGAAGGCGATGCTGAATAGATGTTCGGTAATTCCATTCCTCACTGCGCGTAGCCTTCACTACGGTACAGGCGAAATATTTAAAAAAAAATCATAATTTAATCATATCAATCAATCAATCATAATCATATTATACTCTGTGAAAGTGGATGACCAGCGAAGCTGTGTAGCACACAAGATATAGGTGACATAGAATCTTGAGCAAAGGTACGAACGCACTTACTGCCTTGATCAGCGGTCACCGGGACGAAAAGTGCGCACACACATTTATTTTTATACATTCTCGTTCACTCACATTATACATTCGTTATGCCCATTCGTGTTTTCATTACGCGATATACTGAGGCAAGGAATTTGGGACCTAAATCACCGCACTGACTGGCTGTGAGCCGGTGCTGTCAGCGCCTTCACGCAGGGAGAAGCAGCACGGCAACGCTGGCATGATGAGCGGCTTCGGAGCCAGCTGTGGCAGAAGGCGACGACGAACGCGCTAGCAGTGGCACGAGCCATTCCTGATGACAGTTTTTGCTCACGCAGATTTGTTGAGGGACACGAAAGACGCACGGAACCCTAGCCAGAAATAACTGCGCTCTAAATAACAAGAAAAAAAAATAAACGGCTTAGAGTAATCCCTGAATATTGCAATTCAGAGGTCCGACAAGCGAAAGCCCTGAACAGTGAGTGACGTATCTATGGGAGAGTGACGGAACATGCAATCGAAGGTGGACGCGTTGAAAAGCAACATTACAGAGATTATTATCGTAACGAAGTTTTTCGTAAACTTAAGCTTATCTTTTTTTTTATATTCTGCGACAGCAACGTTGCCCGACAACGATCAAAGGTTGGTGAGTACGCGCAAATTTTATCCCGAATCTTGTCATCACTTGCGTAGGTATACGGCGTGGACTGCGAATCACGGCGTGGCATGTTCACGACAGCGCCGTTTCATTCTCTCTTCATCTAATTCACTGATTCATTCATTACACTTAAGCATGTTTCTTGAAATCTGAGTCGCGTTGCCTAATTTCACTTATTTGCTTCACCGTCAAGGACCTGAAGGCATTACTGAGGGGAATGGTATGGGATTCAGAAATACACTTTGAATTCTTGGTTACACAATGTTACCTAATGACTCACAAAAACGTACAATGTCTTGCATGAAAATAATTCACATCATTCATCACATTATTGATCAGGGATAGGTGATTCCAGGAATGCGATTGTTGTTTTTGTAGTTGTTGTTGTGAAAATACAAAAAAAATATACAAGAAACAGGTATTAAAAAATGAACAGTCAACTTCACGCGCTATGTTGTTCTTGCCATGTTTTCTGCACTTTTCATCAGTGCAACTCTTAATGCCGTGCCACTTAAATTCAGCAACAACAAATATTCTCGCAAATATTTTCCGGTTAAATGGAACGACCTTCCACGTAAAATCGTTAAACTATATTGAGTGGCTTTCTATTTCCTTGAACTGCTTACCTTCTTAACTTCAAATGGCAATAAATAAGCGAAGATGTGTTCCTGTGAATGGTTATACGCCACAGTGTTCCACATAGCTGTACCAAGTATCTGGAACATTCGTCTACGCGCCAGTAACTGAAAGCCACCTTTGTGTAGGCGTGACGACGTACGCTTGCAACGTGCGTCCGTTCAACGTCCTGTTTTTCAATAAGCCTCTTCGCATACATCTCTATCACACAGCATAGCTTCGGGCAATTCCTTCAATTAATTACGGACGCGAACTCTTCTCTAGTCGAGCAAGCAAGGCGCACGAAATCGTGCCACACGCCAAAGGCGTAACGGCAGCTGTAGTTCAGGGGCATGTCCCCCAGCCGCTAAAAAATCAACACTTGCATTTATGGACTCTCGTATACGCTTCAAAGCGCGGCGTCGTATGTCTCCGGGCGGAACGCGGTAACCGCGCAAACTTCCCAAAAAGCGAGCATCGAAACTCTCTCTCCCGAGAGATATATATCCCATTCGCGGAGCCATCAAAACCGGGCGTCGAGTGCTCTTAAAGAGCTGTCGGAGTCTTTAAGCAGCGATGCAGCCCTCCAGGCTTACTCAACTGCAACCTTCGTTTTCCTTTTCTTTTTCTTTCATTTTTCTGATTATTTCGTTTCGTTTTAGCCTTGTTTGCACTGCGAAGTGCCGTCTCCCAAGCGCGCGACGAAGGGGCGCCACACTTTTAAGACCGAAGAAGGAAGCATCGCGAAGCGGCAGCCGCTTTCAAGACGCTCAGCGAGCAACTCACACAGTTGACAGCTCTTAGTGTTTTGTTTGCTTGTTATTTTGGAACGTTTTCACGAGCGTTCTATTATTTTTATTTCGCGGCCGCCGGTCGCACTTCGAGAAGCTGGGGCACGTTCGTGTAAGACGTGCGAGCCAAAAAAAAAAAAAAAAGAAAATAATAAGTACAAACTCTGACGACAGTTAAGACTAGAGCCGGCGGAGCGCTTTTCTCGGTCGTCTTTGTGACAGACGACCGCTTAGCAATCGCTTATAAGCCGGAGTCTCACGAACAGTCTCCTTCTAAAAGAACCGCACAATCTTTATTCTGTGCAGCCTTCATATATATCTCCTTTTTCTTCTAATATATCAATATTATTAAAAGAAGGATTATCTTAAAGCTTCGTTTGCAACCAGCCGTCCTCTGTGTGATGAAAGTCCGACAGGATTGCCACGTATGCACCACGAAGAGGAGGCCCTTCCGCGGTGCCGGGTAAACGTCAGCAGCATTATAAGCAGCGCGAACTTATAGACAAGTGTTCTATTGATGCGGTAACATTACGATATACATCAAAACTGAGTCGTCGCCGATGCGTCCGCAATTGTATGTAACGCGTAACCAACGCGTCCGCGTTCGAGAGTATACTCAAAAGCGCGGTTCGGCCGATCCTGACAAAACCACCGCACATTGTCCGTCCTCGCGAGCGTTTCAGTGCGATAGCCTTCCACCTGAATTGTTTACGCGTCGTAAAACTCTACACAACAGACTGGCCGATTTCTCATTATTTTGCTTCTTTCTTTCTTTCTTTCTTTCTTTCTTTCTTTCTTCTAATCATTCCTTCTAATGCTACGCACTTAGTTTCATTTCAACATGCATTAGAACTACCTCAACAGCATCCCTGGTACTCCTACACTGTTGTTTCAAGTTGGCGCGATACCAGGTGAATGCGCCAGACGAGGCCGAAAAGTTCGACGATCTCAAAACTCCCACGAGAGCTCGAGTCCTGCTCGGACTCTGTCGTTTCATCACGCGAAGCCACCGATTATATATATATATATATATATATATATATATATATATATATATATATATATATATATATATATATATATATATATAGGGAAGCGGCGGCACTCTCGCTTATCACGCCCGTAGGGAGCCCATACGGGCGTGAAGTGAGCGCAGTATAAAGAGTACTGGATTGATAGGGCGAGAAAGGCGGGCGATGTGTCGGCTGTTTTGAGCTGAAAACAAAACCACATACAGACAAACGCACACACGCATACATATATACACACACACAACCACACGCACGCACGCACACAGACACACACACGCACACACAAGCACAAACAAAGAAGACGCGTGCGGTTTCGTTCGTAGCTGGTAAATTCCAAACGAAAGAATACGTAAAAGAGCGACACTTAGGAAAAAAGAGGGGGGGGGGGGGGGGGCGATGGGGTGAACGGCACAGCAAGCATGTTTCCGAACTTTATTTCGCATCATTGATTCACCGGATGCAAGCAACGGGCTTTGCTGCTTGTGGCGGCGTGTGCCCCTAGCGAATCGGTGGCAGCTGGGCGTAATGAATAATTAGTCGACGCGTTTCGTTGGTGCCGCTATAATGAATCTTGTGCAGACGCACACGCAAGCTTACTTATAGCTTGTTTGTTTGGCGGGTGTCCTTTTATCACTGGGCTTTCCTGGTTGAACAATTAAAGCGCGTCGAGAGATGTTCCTGAAACAAGCTAATTAACATCTCGTTCGTTACAGTGAGAGAGAGAGAGAGTGAGAAAGAGAAGGAGATGATGATAAGATTTTATTCACGTTACAAAAATTACAACATCCTTGTGTACGCACGTGTAGTACTTAAAATGAAACCGTCGATTAGCAGTTACAATAAAAGTAATTACTTTAGGCCAGAAACACTTGCGCAGTTTAGCAGGAATGAGCAATACCAAACAGAACACAGGAGAAGGAAAGGCTGAAAAACGAAGGCAGCTAACAAAGGCAGCAGACTTCAGCGATTCCTTCTTACTCGGAACTAATTTGCACCGACAGCAGCCTTCTTGCGACGTGAATACCAGCATACCATTTGTTTTCTTTTTTGTATGTTTTTCAGTTGTCTGCTTCTTACTGCACAAGACCTCAGTGGTTGGGGTGGTTTTTAGGGTAGGGGACAATAGGGGAAGGAGGGCACGGTGCGGTCTAGAGAGAAGTCTCTGCCTGCCATGTGTTGAAAAGGAGTATACATTATCGCAGGGGTTCGCCTAACGTGAACGGCGGGTAGTTAGAAAAAACAAACAAATTTGAGTGAAAGGAATCCTTGCATTTTGCCATCCCTTTTTGCATTATCGAACGTAGACTAGTGTCGGCAATGTTTGCTTAAAGGATAACCGTTTTTGCAACGCAAATATTGACCGGCACTGAAGGATTTCACCGGAGTTGTAAGTGTTGAAAAAAATATATACTCAGATAACCTCCGCGCAATAACGTGAAAGAGCTAGGAGGCTCCGTACGGTGATCCTGCTGCAGACACTTCAACGGCTTCACCCGTATGGAACGTAGTTCATTTGGTATATAATAACATCATCAGTCTAGCGCTTTTAGACATTCTGCGCACTTTGTACCCGGCGACAACAGCTGAACTACTACTCAACAGTGCGTTGACTCCTACAGCTTTGACGTGACAAGGGGAGTGCGGCAGGGCTGTCCATGGTCGCCTGTGTTGTTTTCGCTTGCGAGTGACCCATTGTTAAAGCGTTTTAGCAAGAGTGCGCTTGTCAGAGAACTTCCTATGCCGGGAACAGGATTCATAAAGGTATCGGCTCATGACGATTATATTAATTTTCTCTTATGGTATGGGGACAGTCTTGTATGGGGACAGTATGCATTAATGTTGGGGTGGCGGGTGTGGGGTGCGGGGAAAGTAAACGGTGAACAAATGGTGGGGGGAGGGGGCTCCGAAGGCTGAAATTTAGGACGCACTGCAATACCACTGCCAGTAGGCATTAAAGAGACCGAGTATATGCAAATGCTAAGCATCAAATTTTGTACAAGAGGTGTTTCACCTCACACGCGGCGAGACATTGTTGGCTCCATTAGAGGACAGTCGGAGGCAGCGCCCAGCTGCGTCCCCACTATACCGCTATAGTAGGAAGGGCTTTCTCCGATAACGTCGCGCCGATAACGTCCGACTACAAGCGCGTCTCAAGGTACACAGCGGCGAGGTTCGAGCAAGCGCAGCTGGAGACGCCTCTCCGCAGCGGATCACGTGACGTGACGTCACACCCGCACACTCGCGCGCCGGCGGCTGAAGGTCAAACGCGCGCCGAGATTGACCTTGGGAGTTGTACCTCGAGGAGTAGAGCTACCGCTCTAAAAGGAAAAAAAAAAAGGTGCGATCTACCGCGTGCATCGAAAACGCCGTCATCTGCGGCGGCGGTATACCAGTCCGGGACTGTTTGTTGTATGGGTTCGACATAGCAAATGCGTCAGAAACGCGCTTGGAACGCCGTCGCCCGTGGAAGACGACGCGTCCAACTCCGGCACCTAGCGCCTTTCGGCCCAGCCAAGCGGCCGAGGATGCAAGTACGGCTGGCTCGTTCGCTCCCATTGCAGCCGACGGCCGTGTCACCGATATGATGGGGAAAGAAATAAGGAACAATATATTGGAGCAAAACGAATCCTTACATAACACCAGTGCCCCGCCCCTCCTTCCTTGCGTACAGTAACGTGCGCGGAACCAGCCATTGCTTTGGCGAGGAAATTTGGTTAAAAGGATGGCGTTTGTACTGGCATTCTATACCGGCACTGAATGCCTTCGCGGTAACTGCGAGTGTTTAAGAAATACCTAGAAATCCTTCGCGCAGAAACTTGAAGCAGCTAGGTGGTTGCGCTACAGCTCGCTCCTGCATACGCGTAGTGGCGTTCGAGCGAGAGACCACTTTTGAGGATACGTCTTTTTTCACGGCGTGGCGGCGATGCGCTGTGCCCTAGCGGATTATTTGCGAAACATTTTGGAAGGGTCGCGTGCGCGGCCGCCCGGCCAGATCTTAGGGGAAAGCCCCGAAAATGAGGTTATAAAATGGGCTCGGACACGCACTGCTGCAAAAACTCGTAACGCGCTCCAACGCCACTGGTTAGCTCAACGTCGGTGCAGTGCAGGAAACGCGCGTAGCGTAAGACTGCAACTCCACTTTAAGGTGAATTAAGACGGCAAGCTGGGCGAGTTGGTGATTGAACATGTTCCTATGGGTGGGCAGCGCAACCCGTTCGCCTCTCGTGTTCGCCTGTTCGTGTTCTGCCTCTCTTCCTTCGCCCGGGTTGCGCTGCCCACCCATAGAAACATGTCCACTTTAAAGGAAAGAAAGCTGCCGGGACTTTGTCGTCTGGACTGCACCGTCAGCCACGTAGTTACGCCGCCTTTCTGATGGCTAGCAAGTTTAACGGAAAAAAACCCTGCATCACAATTGAGCGACACTAAAAAAAAAAAAGAAAAGGAAACATCACGTTGCTGACGAACTCTTGCAGCGTCGGCCCTTCACCAATCGCAGGTAGGTGGCAACGCGCGGCCGGGCTTTACATTCTCGTTTTAAGGCGCGGTAACAGAGGGTCGATACGAGACCGACAAGACGCTGACGCCGACGATTGGTCGACTGTTCAGCACAGTGTGTCGCTGCGACCATTTCAGGCCGAAAGTGACGCAACCGACGAGCGAGAGTTGTACATACTGTGACGGGCTTTCTTACAGAAGTACCGCACCAAAAAAAATCAGCGTGCCACAGCCGTCGATCGTTCGACCGAACCAGACGCGATAGGCCGTCGAACGGATATCGCGAAAGCCGCACCGCCCTCGCTTGTATGTACGTATAATTAATCGTGGTCAAAATGAATCGAAAACATGCTTTCGAAGTTGAAATACACAAGCTTGAACCCTCCCAAGCCGTGCACGTGAAGTTTCAGCCAACGTTGATCCTGTTCGGCGAACTTTAGGCCTGGCGCCGTCGACGGACCTGAACTGAAAGGTAAGCAAGTTGGGACGAATGAAACGGCTTTTACGGTTCAGTTCTTGCCTTAGCGATTTGAAATCAACTGTACTCCTCACTGCGCACGGCGGGTATATGCAATAAGCGGCAAGCCGCGACACAAGCGGTGTGACAACATCTGTACGTCACCGTTCCCGCGTACACTGTCGGTCGCATTCGCTACGTGGACGGGTGGTTCTGTACGCGTTGCTACGCAAACGCGTTCCTCAATTCCAGAGGTGCGTGGTGTACCTCAGCGTCAAACAAGAGACGATGCACTCGGTATACAACAGCCTCATAAACAACCGCCTCGCTCACTTTATATGCACCGGCGGTGTCAACAATGGCAATCGCGTTTTCGCGAGAGAACAACATGGCCTGTAAATGAGCGCATATGAGGGTACATTTTTCTCTTTTCTTGCTTAAATTCATAGCTCGCTCAATCTGTATGTATGATGAAGTTAAAGAAAAGCGAGAATCGGTACTAAACTAACCACTCGTAATATATGTATATCTGGATCACGTACAGTTGCCGCACTTTAATTGAACGGCTCGGCCGCTCGTATCGACTCGTCTCAGGTTGGAACAACGCGGCACATTTGCGCAGATGCGTACGCTTTGCTCCGTTTTTGACATTATTTCGTATCAGCGATGCACCTTTTCTCGAATCTTTAACGCTAAGAAAGATTACAGGGATTTTACGTGCCAGAACCGCGATCTCATTACGAGGCACGCCGTAGTGGGGGGACTCCGGAATAATTTGGATCACCCGGGGTTCCTTGACGTGCACCGAAATCTAAGTACAGGGGCGTTTTCGCATTGCGCCCTCGTCGAAATGTGGCCGCCGTGGCCGGGATTCGATCCCGCGACCTCGTTCTTAGCAACCCAACACCATAGCCACTAAGCAACTATACGGTGGGTTAATATTCGGCGCTAACAACGATTTGTGGCTGTAGATGCCGACGTAAACAAGTGCACCGCTTTGGTAAATCCGGCACGGAAGGCTGCCTTCGAAGACTTCTTGAACATGCTAAATATCTAAATAAAGTGTAAAATGAATACAAAAGCGAGCTCCAATTAAGTGCAGAAATCAACGACAAATTCCAAGACAGCCGCGTCGGCAAACGGGTCTCGGCGCGTCTTTATCGGCCTCACTGTTTTCTCTGCAGCGCACTCAGGCCTGCTCACCCAGTAGTGGGCGAGTGCTACATCACTTCCGGGAAGAACACGCTGTCCCGAAGAAGCCATTAATAATGATTCGCGATCCACGAAACGCACAACCGACGCGCACTCAATGTGGGCGCAGGTACACAAATCAACCGGCTACGGCACCGGCACCCTTCCAAAACGTTTCCAGCGGCGTGCGGCAGAGGGCAGCACAGGAAAATGAAAAAAAAAAAAGGGCTGATTCGCATGCAGTTTCACGCGCACTCCTCCACGCGATCCCGCACGAATGAGCCAATCGGGCAAGGGCACTTCAATGTCATTGCTTTCAATGTTAATCGAAGGCGAGCGCGTGGTCAGTGCGGTTAACGAGAGCCCGAAAGGGCCTATCTATATCGGGAATTACGCAATGATCCTATTCCAATGCTGTTCTTTTTTTTTTTATTGCGCTTCATCAGTGGGGTTTCGGCCGCGTCCGTGGACGATGCGATACCGGTATAATGCGATACCTCGCATTATACCGGTCCAAATGCATATACAGTATCAAGCCAGTGACGTAGCTCAATTGCAGTCGCTGAAGTTGCATACACGACAGTCCGCGAGGGAGTTGAAGCGCGCTCCAGCATCGCCACGTCAGCGGGTGACTCTGAGAAGGAAGAGGTCCCTCGCTCCGCGATTCTCTCGTCGGGGTTCGGGCTCGCGTGCGAGCGAGGTCCCGACCCCCGCTGTCGGCGATAAGTCACTCCCTCCCTCCCCCCCTACCCCTTCTCCCGCGCTTCGCACGCGATGCCCCCGTAGTATAGGATGCCGCGTACACGCAGTCGTTCCGCGGTGCTGCTTGCCTGTGCCGTGTAGTCTCGCATATGGGTGATGCCAGCAGTCGCGTTATGAGACCAAGCTTTGTATCCCCTCACTGAGATGGATGTGGCCTTTTTTCTTCTTCCTCTTCTTTTTTCTTTTTCGCAAAGAGAACGTTGTCAACGTGCAGACGCGCCATCGATTGTGCAGGACGTGACGGAGTACCGCGGAGGTGCGTC